>NC_134908.1:8356120-8368620 GCF_041734735.1 Babylonia areolata
CCGAACTTTACGGTACACACGCGAAGGGGGGGTTCAGGCACAAGCAGGTCTGCACATCTGTTGACCTGGGAGAGCTGAGAAGAAAAAAAAAATCTCCACCCTTTAACCCATCACAACTTGACAAGGATTTGAACCCAGGAATCCTCAGATTGAAAGCCCAGCGCTTTTAACCACTCGGCTGTTGCACCTGTCTTCTCTTTCTCTCTCTTCTTCTTCTTCTTCTGCGTTCACTCGTATGCACATGAGTGGGCTTTTACGTGTATGACCGTTTTTAACCCCACCATGTAGGCAGCCACACTCCGTTTTCGGGGGTGTGCATGCTGGGTATGTTCTTGTTTCCATAACCCACCGAACGCTGACATGGATTACAGGATCTTTAACGTGCGTATTTGATCTTCTGCTTGCATATACACACGAAGGGGGTTCAGGCACTGAGCAGGTCTGCACATATGTTGACCTGGGAGATCGGGAAAAATCTCCACCCTTTACCCACCAGGCGCTGTCACCGTGATTCGAACCCGGGGACCCTCAGATTGACAGTCCAACGCTTTAACCACTCGGCTATTGCGCCCGTCTCTCTTTCTCTCTCTCTCTCTCTCTTTCTCTCTCTCTATCTGAATGTCAATGGAATGCCAGTACTCCCAACCCCCCTCCTTTTCCCAGTATCCCAATGCCAGTGCAATGATGTCTATGGCCTATGTGCGATACAAAATTCTCTCTCTCTCTCTCTCTCTCCCTCTTTCTAGAACAAAAGCATGCATGCACAGTCATATCCCTGCATAAATACATGCATGCACATCATCACATATATGAAAGGATATATGGTGTGTGTGTGTGTGTGTGTGTGTGTGTGTGTGTGTGAGTGCATTTTCATGCATGCAAGAGAGCATACGTGTGTGCATGCATGTATGCGATTGTGTGCACTGATGTATTTTGTATGCAGAGGAAGAGACAGAGATGGAGAGACACAGAGAGGGAGAGAAAGAGAGAGAGAGAGAGAGAGAGAGAGAGAAGGGAGAGGGGGGGAGGACGGAGAGACAGAGAGAGATGAAGACCAGTTCAAACGGTTGGAGACAGACAAATACTCAGTATTGTATTGTGCTGTGTTGTGTTTGCACTGTGTTTGTGTTGCGTTGTGTTTTTTTGTATTTGTATTTGTATTTCTTTTTATCACAACAGATTTCTCTGTGTGAAATTCGGGCTGCTCTCCCCAGGGAGAGCGCGCCGCCATACTACAGCGCCACCCATTTTTTTGTATTTTTTCCTGTGTGCAGTTTTATTTGTTTTTCCTACTGAAGTGGATTTTTCTACAGAATTTTGCCAGGAACAACCCTTTTGTTGCCATGGGTTCTTTTACGTGCGCTAAGTGCATGCTGCACACGGGACCTCAGTTTATCGTCTCATCCAAATGACTAGCGTCCAGACCACCACTCAAGGTCTAGTGGAGGGGGAGAAAATTTCGGGGGCTGTGCCGTGATTCGAACCAGCGCACTCAGATTCTCTCGCTTCCTAGGCGGACGCGTTACCTCTAGGCCATCACTCCATGATTGCGTTGTGTTGTATTGTACTGTACTGTACTGTACCGTACTGTACTGTATTGCATTGCATTGCATTGTAATGTATTGTATTGTTTTATGATGTACTGTACTTATTGTATTGCATTGTGTTGTACTGTATTGCTATTTTGGTCACAGCAGATTTCTCCCTGTGAAATTCAGGCTTCTCTCCCTGGGTAGAGCGCATCGCTGCAGAGCAGTGCCACATCTCTTCTTTTTTTTTCTTTTCTTTCTTTCTTTATTTCTGCCTGCAAGTGAATTTCTTTCACTATCAAAGTGGACATGTTTCCCACAGAATTCCGCACCAGGGACAACCCTTTTCTTGCCATTTTCCCCACAGAATTCCACCAGGGACAACCCTTTTCTTGCCATTTTCCCACAGAATTCCGCCAGGGACAACCCTTTTCTTGCCATTTTCCCACAGAATTCCGCCAGGGACAACCTTTTTCTTGCCATTTTCCCCACAGAATTCCACCAGGGACAACCCTTTTCTTGCTATTTTCCCACAACATCCCGCCAGGGACAACCTTTTTCTTGCCATTTTCCCCACAGAATTCCACCAGGGACAACCCTTTTCTTGCCATTTTCCCACAAAATTCCACCAGGGACAACCCTTTTTTTGTGCCATTTTCCCACAGAATTCCGCCAGGGACAACCTTTTTCTTGCCATTTTCCCCACAGAATTCCACCAGGGACAACCCTTTTCTTGCCATTTTCCCCACAGAATTCCACCAGGGACAACCCTTTTCTTGCCATTTTCCCCACAGAATTCCGCCAGGGACAACCTTTTTCTTGCCATTTTCCCCACAGAATTCCACCAGGTACAACCCTTTTCTTGCCATTTTCCCACAGAATTCCACCAGGGACAACCCTTTTCTTGCCATTTTCCCACAGAATTCCACGAGGGACAACCTTTTTCTTGCCATTTTCCCCACAGAATTCCGCCAGGGACAACCCTTTTCTTGCCATTTTCCCACAACATTCCACCAGGGACAACCTTTTTCTTGCCATTTTCCCCACAGAATTCCACCAGGGACAACCCCTTTTTTTGTGCCATTTTCCCACAGAATTCCGCCAGGGACAACCCTTTTCTTGCCATTTTCTGGCAAAAATTCTGTAGGAAAATCCACTTTGATAGGAAAAACAAATAAAACTGCACACAGAGAAAAATACAAAAAAAAATGGGTAGCGCTGTAGTGTAGCGATGCGCTCTCCCTGGGAAGAGCAGCCCGAATTGCACACAGAGAAATCTGTTGTGATAGAAAAAATAAAAATAAAAAAAAGAGAGAGAGAAATACAATATATTTATAGATAGATAGACAGACTGATAGACATATAGACGGGCACAATAGCCAAGTGGTTAAAGCGTTGGACTGTCAATCTGAGAGTCCCGGGTTCGAATCACGGTGACGGCGCCTGGTGGGTAAAGGGTGGAGATTTTTACCATCTCCCAGGTCAACATATGTGCAGACCTGCTAGTGCCTGAACCCCCTTCATGTGTATATGCAAGCAGAAGATCAAATACGCACGTTACAGATCCTGTAATCCATGTCAGCGTTCGGTGGGTTATGGAAACAAGAACATACCCAGCATGCACACCCCCGAAAATGGAGTATGGCTGCCTACATGGCGGGGTAAAAACAGTCATACACGTAAAAGCCCACTCGTGTGCATACGAGTGAATGTGGGAGTTGCAGCCCACGAACGCAGAAGAAGAAGAAGAAGAAGATAGACATATAGATATAGAGACATACACAGGTGTATGTGCCAAGCGTGCTGCATTCATTCAGCAATAAGTTCAATTGTGGCAGGTCCACTTCCTTTGCGTTAGCTGTGCTTGACTATGTGTGTATACATATGTATGTGTACATAACTACATGCATGTATATGAATGTGTATTGTGTGTGCGTGTGCGTGTGTTTATGTAAGTTTGTGCCTGCCTATATGTGCGTATGTGTAAGGGTAGCTGTTAGATACACATGTATGTTAAAATGTATGTATGCAGCGTGTGTGTGTGCGTGTGTGTGTGTGTGTGTGTGTGCGTGCGTGTGTGTGCGTGTGTGCGTGCGTGCGTGCGTGCGTGCGCGCGTGCGTGTGTGTGTGTGTAGTCACATTTTGGTGTGTGTATGTAACATAGATATGATGTTTTATGTTAACAAAAGCGTTTTTGTAAAGCACTTAGAGCAGATTTCTGGATAGTGTGCTATATAAGTATCCATTATTATTATTATTATTATTATTCATTTCAGACAAGACAAAAGAAGCAGCAAAAAGGTCTCAAAACCAATACTGCCCAACTGACAAAAGACCGACAGACAGTAACAGAATGTGTCAGAGACAGCAACTGAGACCAACAGGCACACGCTGTGAGACATTCACTGACAGGCCAACATTCACAACAACAACAACAAAAAAACAACACCGGAGGGTGAGTTCTCGCTCGAGTGGGGCGCAGTCGTCTTTTCAAGCTCTGTCCAAAATTAATTAAGAGCGCGTTATTTGATTATCCAACTGTCATTACGACAGTGCAAAGGAGTAGACAAGCCCTTGACGATTCCAACGATATGTTTTTTTTTAACATCATCTGAATTCTGGATCGGCGGGCAAAGGCGCACAAAAAATGTTAACAACGGCGACATAATGGAGACTGACATGGGTACAGGTGCACCGCTATCGTGTTGTGTTTGAACAGTGCTTTTTCGAAATTGTGGACTCTGCTGAACTTTGGATTCTGATACTGACCAACTGACAAATGACCGACAGACAGTAACAGAATGTGTCAGAGACAGCAACTGAGACCAACAGGCACACGCTGTGAGACATTCACTGACAGGCCAACATTCACAACAACAACAACAAAAAACAACACCGGAGGGTGAGTTCTCGCTCAAGTGGGGCGCAGTCGTCTTTTCAAGCTCTGTCCAAAATTAATTAAGAGCGCGTTATTTGATTATCCAACTGTCATTACGACAGTGCAAAGGAGTAGACAAGCCCTTGACGATTCCAACGATATGTTTTTTTTAACATCATCTGAATTCTGGATCGGCGGGCAAAGGCGCATAAAAAATGTTAACAACGGCGACATAATGGAGACTGACATGGGTACAGGTGCACCGCTATCGTGTTGTGTTTGAACAGTGCTTTTTCGAAATTGTGGACTCTGCTGAACTTTGGATTCTGATACTGACCAACTGACAAATGACCGACAGACAGTAACAGAATGTGTCAGAGACAGCAACTGAGACCAACAGACACACGCTGTGAGACATTCACTGACAGGCCAACATTCACAACAACAACAACAATAAAAAAAATAAAAAAAAACACCAACCACATGGATATACAGGAGAGATGGATGCAGACATAATAAAGACATTAGGAAAAAAAAAAAAAGCTTAGTCATTCTTTTTTTTTTTTTTTGCTTCGTCATCATCATCCGCACTGGTTCAATGGCATCACCCCCCCCACACACACACACACACACACACGCTCATATCAAGCCCCCCACCCCACCCCCTTTCCAACCCCCCCCCCCCCCCCACACACACACACACACACCTTACACAGCCACACCCAGGTTTTTCTGTCATACTCCCGGTGCCAGCAGTATTTGTATTTGTATTTGTATTTCTTTTTATCACAACAGATTTCTCTGTGTGAAATTCGGGCTGCTCTCCCCAAGGAGAGCGCGTCGCCATACTACAGCGCCACCCATTATTTTTGTATTTTTTCCTGTGTGCAGTTTTATTTGGTTTTCCTATCGAAGTGGATTTTTCTACAGAATTTTGCCAGGAACAACCCTTTTGTTGCCGTGGGTTCTTTTACGTGCGCTAAGTGCATGCTAGCACATGGGACCTCGGTTTATCATCTCATCCGAATGACTAGCGTCCAGACCACTACTCAAGGTCTAGTGGAGGGGAGGGAAAATTTCGGGGGCTGTGCCGTGATTCGAACCAGCGCGCTCAGATTCTCTCGCTTCCTAGGTGGACCTGTTACCTCTAGGCCATCACTCCACATATATACAGGGAGCTATCAATGTTAGCTTGCCAGGAGGCCACACACCAGAGAAGACCCTGCACCGCCGACTGAATCATTTCGGGTGGTGACTGGACATCACACAGGCCACCACTTATGAAGACCACTGCTGAAGAAGAATGATGATAATTCTTCTTATGCATTCACTCGTATGCACACGAGTGGGCTTTTAAGTGTATGACCGTTTTTACCCCGCCATGTAGGCAGCCATACTCCGTTTTCGGGGGTGTGCATGCTGGGTATGTTCTTGCACACAACGCAGCAAGTAATTGATATGCTTGATGATTTATTGGAAGTAGAGTATGACAATGATTACTCTGATAGTGAGGCGGAATTCGAATCAGATGATTTTGCTACAGATAGTGATGTTGAAAATGAATCTGAGCATGCAGAATCAGTTGATCAAAGGAGGCGTGTCAGGTTGAGACTCTGCATGCTTCATGGTAGAAATCGATCGTTTTTTATCCAAAGCACATGCACAAAACACAGTGAAAAGGCACGGCAATGTTGGTACTACGTTCGCTGACGTCAGAATATTACGGTTCTTCTGATTGGCTCTTCAATATAAGTCAACCAATAGCAAAACACAACACAAGTGTTTACGCACCGCTCAACTGGTGGCCAGGCATTATGCCACCCCTCCCCACCACCGGTAAAGCAGTGGTCAGGGCTCAAAAGGGTTAAAGGACTGAAAGGGTTAACGCAGTGACGCTTCCTTGAGAAACTGAAACTGGGTGTGGCTATGTGTGGGGGGGAGGGGGTGGGGAGGTCGGGGTCGGGGGCTCAGCATAGGGGGGTATACATAGTCACTGATGGTGGCATGGATGATGGGGTGTGTGAGTGGGAACAAAAACAAACAAAAAAAAGAGATGCAAGGCCTTCAAGACTCACTTGTGACTGAGAGTAAAACACACAAGCTTTTTATGTATTGAGCATAATTTCAAAATGTAATGTTTAAGATGAGAAAGATCAGTTTAAAGCAAATTAAGTCCCCTAGCATTAATTACAGAGTAACTTCCCTTTCTTACTATCTGCACCCAAACGTTTGCAAAATAAATAAAAATTCCATGCTTAGCAAAAGAAGTTCCTGTTTGAACAAAAAATGATAATAATGACTGGTCTTGTTGTTGGGTCAGTATATCAGATCAAAGTGCCAAGTTTAGAGAATACAAAAAATATAAATATAACAGTAAATGCAGTTTGCATATAATTAGTCTTCATTATTATTTTTTTTTTTGGTGCCCATCTCATAGGTGCAATATTGTTTTAAACAAGATGACTGGAAAGAACTGAATTTTTCCTATTTTCATGCCTAATTTGGTGTCAACTGACAAAGTATTTGCAGAGGAAAATGTCAATGTTAAAGTTTACCACAGACACACACACACACACACACACACACACACAGACAACCGAACACCGGGTTAAAACATAGACTCACTTTGTTTACACAAGTGAGTCAAAAATCTCAAAGTTTGGTGAACGATTCCAGTGGAGGTGATTCGTGACTCACCTGTCAGTCCGGGTAGGAGCAGAACGGTGGGGCGGGTGGCGCGGGGGTGGGGGGAGCCGTCGTTGTCCACCCAGTCCAGTTTCACCTGACCTCCGTCCGGCATCAAGAGGAATTCACTGCCAGCAGATTTTTGGGTGTTGTTTTTTTTTCTTTGTTTTTTGTTTTTTCTAAAATGTGTTGGGGTGTGGGGGTGGGTGAATGTGTGTGTGGAGGTGGGTGATTGTGTGTGTGCATGTGCATGTATGTGTGTGTGTGTACTGTGTGTGTGTGTGTGTGCATGTGCATGTATGTGTGTGTGTGTACTGTGTGTGTGTGTGTGTGTTGTGTCTTGTGTGCCTGTGTGTCTGTGTCTGTTTGTGTGTGTGTGTGGATGTGTATGACTTTGTGTGTGTACCTGTGAGCGTGCGCATGTGTGTGTGTGTGTGTGTGTGTGTGTGTGTGTGTGTGTGCACACATGTGCATGCATGTAATGTGTGTGTGTGTGTGTGTGTGTGTGTGTGTGTTTGTGCATGCATTTATATCACAAGTGTGTACATGTCTGCTTGCATGCATCTGTGTGCCCCAGTGGTGTGGGGTGCATGTGTCTGGTTGCCTGTGAGTAGGTATTGAATAAATAGGGAGGTGGGTGGATGTGAGTCTGTGTGTGTGTGTGTGTGTGTGTGTGTGTGTGTGTATGTGTGTGTGTGTGTGATTATGTATGATACACACATGCAAACATTTAGTGTCTGTAAACAAGCGTGCATATGAACCAACCACCCACCAAACAATGTAAATCTGTACAACTGATCGAGGCAACAAAACAGCCAACCTGCAATCAATAACACTGACAAAACATGACTCTCCTATGCTCACTTCCGGAAATTCCCGCTGACGGAACCTGACTGTTCCTGTTACTTAATCAGGCCCCCCCCACCCCCACCCCCCCCCAAACCCACTCTGCAATAGTCCCCAACAGTCCACAAACTCTCGGACAGCAACGAACTCACTTCCATTCCAGTTGAAAGAACTGACCATTATTACCATTACATAAAACAAAGCCTCCCACGCACAGCCTGTGTGAGTAGGCATGCATGTGTGGGTGTTTGCACATGTTCGCTGAAAGTGGTCTTCTTTTATTCCTGTTTTATTTTAATTATTTGCTTTGCGAAAACTTCTGTGTGTCTTTCATTTTTACTCTATCAAAATCTGTCATTGTTTCTGCCCCGGCGTCTGTCTGTCTGTCTGTCTATCTGTGTCTCTGACTGTTTCCCTCTCTCTGTCTCTCTATCTGTCTGTCTCTGTCTCAGACTCTCTCGTTCTCCCTCCACCCCCACCCTCCCTTCCCCATCTCACTCTCTCTCTCTCTTACTCTCTCTCTGTCTATCTGTATCGTCTCTGTCTCCCTGTTCCGGACTGCGTTGCTTATGGCATCTCGAAGAGAACCAATATTAAGGAATGTGTGTATGTATTTATACAACGCTTTTAAGAGACGCACCATTATGCTTAGAACTGCTTTTGTAATGTCTTCTGTCAGTATATTACTGTTTCAATGAGTTACTCTGAAAATGTGTGTGAATTATTCACAAATACTGTACCCCCTTCAGAAAGGGTCATGGCCTATACTGATTAAACTATTCGATTTCGAAAAAAAAAAAAAAAAAATCACACAATGATGGGTTATGTGCTCTGAAACACTTCCCTGCCCAACAGTAAATATAAACTCCACACTGCGACCATCCTTAGAGTTATCCTCCTCCTCCTCCTCCCCCATTCCTAATTGCCACCCCCCCTCCCCCTTTTCCTGGTCCTCAGCAGGTTCAAACACGCGCCTCCAGGGTGGTCGCCACTTCAGAACTGAGTCACCTTTTCTGGCAGACGTTTTAACCACTGAGCCATTATACGCCTAGTTTGAGTAGGGAAATTTAATCCTTATGAAGTTTGCTTTCATTCCTCCTCGACCAGATCCAGCTGGAACTCTTTTCTGCTGCTTCTGCCATTGCCTTGAGAGCCCATGTCCTCTCTCTGCCAGAAATCAACAGCTGTTTCATGAGGCTGTAGGCAAATGCGTCCACATACCCTCTTGCACCAATCTCTATGGTGAGGATTTGGGCTTGGAAGCCAGATTCTCTCAGGCTTCTGGCTATACAAGCATACTTGTCAGTCTTGTAGATGTGGGCTTAAGCGCTTCCTCCATTCTGCTTTCGTATGGTACAGCAAGCTCAATCAGAATCGCTTGTTTCGATGCCTTGGAGTGGAGTACCATGTCAGGTCTCATGCCACTCTTGCTGATGATTTCCGGGTGTTTCTTCCCCTCTGGTAGGTCAATGTTTTGATGGAGTCTCCCGTCAGGTCCGACGGATGAGTAGGCAGGCAGGCTTATCTGTCAGTGTGTGTCCTCATATGGGAGAAGAGGCCGATTCTGGATGCGCAGCACTTCCCACAGGTGTTGCAAGGGAAAACATCTCCAGAAGTTGAGCCCTGCTTCCTTCGCTCACGCTTCTCCTCAGTGTTTTACTGCAATGGCTTCATACAGTGCGAGCCCAGGGAAGTTGTAGAAGGCATGTAATTAGCTGTGGGCTAGAATGAGTTAATCAACCCGACCCCGGCGCCACCCACCCGAGGCCTACCATACCTGCGGTACTGGATTTGTGGGCGTGACTGGATGATGGCTCGCAGCAGGGTCATGACGTGGGACTGGAAGCACCACCAGGTGGGCCAGTAGCTCTCCCTGGCGATGGGGCAGTGCCGCTCGATCAGCTTCTGCAGCCGCTTGTCTCGGCAGGCGATTCGCGGCTTCTGTAACAATCGTTATTTTTTGTGTGAACCACCCAGTGACAGGCGCAATAGCCGAGTGGTTAAAGCATTGGACTGTCAATCTGAGGGTCCCGGGTTCAAATCACGGTGACGGCGCCTGGTGGGTAAAGGGTGGAGATTTTTACCATCTCCCAGGTCAACATATGTGCAGACCTGCTAGTGCCTGAACCCCCTTCATGTGTATATGCAAGCAGAAGATCTAATACGCATGTTAAAGATCCTGTAATCCATGTCAGTGTTCGGTGGGTTATGGAAACAAGAACATACCCAGCATGCACACCCCCGAAAATGGAGTATGGCTGCCTACATGGCGGGGCAAAAACGGTCGTGAAACTGCAGGGCACAACTAATCAGTTAACATGTGTTTGGGAAGGCATGTGAATGCAATCCATGATAAAAGCTGCCTTCATTTTCATGAAGTAACAACTCCTACATTCACTCTCGCACACACACACACTATACATAATTATAATAAGATAAGATAAGATAAGAACAACTTTATTATCTCCAACTGGAGAAATTTGGTCCGGTGCATTATCACAACATAGACAAGTAAACAACATGGGGACCATAACTGTAAAAGTCAACAACAGCTTTTACGAATATTACGAAGATACAAATGTAAAAAAAATATATATATATCGCATACACCGTTTCATACATACATCCACACACTGCAGGTAATAACTAGTATTCTTAATGTAAAAACAGAAAGAATTAAGAAACATTATTTGAATATAATTATAAACATAGCCTACTATACTGCACATTGATTATAATAGACAGATAAGATAAGAATAAAGATAAATTGCAGAAAAACTGCAACCAGATAATCAGCACACACACACACACACCGCCCCCCCCCCCCCCCAACCTCCCACCCTCACCCACCCCCCACATACGGATTACTTGATTAAACAAGAGTAATAAACATATGTTCTCAAATAAAAGCATTTCACATATTCGCTTTTAAAAACATGCACAAGTGGGGTCTTACAGAGGTATGTTCCATGTTTCAATAACCCACCAAACACTGACATGGATCACAGGGTCTTTAACATGCATATTTGATGTTCTGTATACATGTGTATGTACACACACACAGGGAATTATGGCACTATAATAGCAGGCCTGCACAATATATGCTGACCTGGAAAACTGGAAAAATCTCCACCTTTAAGTTTAACCCACTAGGCTCAGCCAGGATTTAAACCTAATTCCCTCAGGTTGAATGTCCAGTGCTCTAACCACTCAGCTATTGTGCCTGTCATGTCATATATAGATCTTGTATTGTATAGTATTGTATATGTATTGTAGTAATCTTTTTGTCACAACAGATTTCTCTGTGTGAAATTCAGGCTGCTCTCCCCAGGGAGAGCGTGTCGCTACACTACAGCGCCACCCTTTTTTTGTTGTATTTTTTCCTGCCTGCAGTTTTTTGTTGTTGTTGTTGGGTTTTTTTTCCTATCAAAGTAGATTTTTCTACAGAATTTTGCCAGGAACAAAACCCTTTTGTTGCCGTGGGTTCTTTTACGTGCACTGAATGCATGCTGCACATGGGACCTCAGTTTATCGTCTCATCCGAATAAATAGCATCCAGACCACTACTCAAGGTCTAGTGGAGGGGGAGAAAATATCGGCGGCTGAGCCGCGTGATTCGAACCAGCGTGCTCAGATTCTCTCGCTTCCATGGTGACTGATGTTCAGTCAAAACAAATTTTCTGCATGAAGCCTGGGTTACTGTCTAATGAGGAGAGTGAACCAATCTGATCCTTTTTTTTCTTCTTTTTTTTCCCCCCCTATTTGTGGTCTGCATATTTAGCTACAAAAATGAATATTTCTACAGAATTTTGCCAAGGACCAAAATTCTCTTGTCACCACTGGTTTTAATGTGTGCTATCAATATTATGCATGCTGCACACAGGACCGCGGTTTATCATTTCATTTGAAAGACAACAGTTCTACGTCATATCTGTATCAGTGCATGGCTACAGCTATGACTTTTTTTTTCTCTCTTATTTGTCAGTGTGGCTCCATATGGCAGCCATATGTCACATCATAATATTTTTACATTTGACAACTGATATGCATTATAATATTATCATACTCCATCATGGGAACAGCATATCATACAAATCAGGTTGCATCAGTTTTGTTTAGGCAACAGATGTGTCATATCATGTTCTAAATCACCATTATCACGGCACCCACAAACATATTGGGGAAAAAGGAGTTTGTCATGAAGAACTGGATTTTTTTTTTCTTTCCCTTCTTTCAATCATGTTCGTGAGTTTCACTGAAAAATAATCATGAAGAACCTTCCTCCCCCCCCCCCCCCCACCCCCCTTTCTCTCTCTCTCTCTCGGCCTTGCTCCATCTCTCTTTCACAATTATTCTCTTTCTCTCCCTCATGCACACAACAGACACACCTGCATGCACACACACACTCTCTCTCCATACATGTCACTGAGTGTGAATATGCGTGTGGATAGACAGATAGATAGACAGATATACACACACATTCACACACTATTTGTCTGTGTCTGTCTGTGTGTGGTCTGTGTGTGTCTGTGTGTGTTATTTTATGTGTAGGGTGGGGCCTG
>NC_134908.1:8373620-8421120 GCF_041734735.1 Babylonia areolata
AATTGCTTTTTGTGTTGACTCCAAGTCAGTTATTAATGCTATCAAATCTAAACACTCGAAAGTTAGATATGACATTACTATTGAAATTTGACATCTAATTAATTTACTGTCAGTGAGGCCGGGGCACTAACATAACTTTTATCTGGATTCCTTCGCATTGTGGATTTTTTTTTTTTTTTTTTTTTTTTTACAATGAGGAAGGTTGATTTATTAGAAAAAAAAAAAAAAAAAAAAAACAGGAGCAAAGGGATCAGCTGCTGAGTCAACACGTTAATCTCTTCCATTTTCATTGCAAGAATGTTTTAGTATAGTGATACAGATCCAGCGATCATACTTTCAGAAAAAAGAAAGGAATATAGGTTGTTCAAATTTACACGAAGAAATAGATAAAAAATTTATGGAATTGTTGGCAACCATGAACAACACAATAAAAGGCAGGTTGCGTCATTGATCTGTTGATGGAAATTGAACTTTTTCAAGACAAAAAATATATAAAGTGTTTCCTGTATATGTGGTAATTCTATAACAAGTGATCATATATTTACATGCGATATGCTAAAATGTCATATACCTGTACTCGCATCTTTCCCAATGAAAGAAATCTTGGACTCTTCACTTTTATTGCTCGATTTTTTTCAAATCACTGTCAAAATAGTCCAATTGGATTGTCATTATAACTTCTTCTTCTTTTCTTTTTTTTTTTTTTTTAAAGGGGCGGAAGGGTTGTGGGGTGTCAAGAAAATCTTGGACTTATCACTGTCTGATATTTTTTTTCGTCCAAATGTTTGCAAAATAGTCTGATTGGGTTGTTGTTATATCCTTGATTTTTTTGTATTTATTTTTGTATATACTGTCTTAAAGTTGGAAAGTTATTCTCTTTGTTAGATTGTTGTTAAGTTAATGTTGTGAATAGGGTTGTTTTCATCCCTTTCCCTTCCCCTCCCTTTTCTTCTCCCCCCTCCTTTTCTTCTTTTTTTTCATGTCAAATATCACTTAATGTGGATAGACATTACATGAAATTGAATACACACACACACACACACACACACATATACCGTGAAACACTCACACACACTGTCTCCCCCCCCCCCCCACACACACACACACACACACACGCTCGCGCTTTTTAACTTGCTAACTGATGTTACAATATATGCTATTTGTTTTTAGTTTTAGTGGAGTAACCGGAAGATCGAGAATAACATTTTCTGTCAGGGGACATAATTTCACAAGATAAGCACATAAACTTAGGCAATGCGGAACAACGCATTCATAATGCATGTGACTGCACACTGCACGCGAGCGGTGCCAATTCAGTCCAAAAAGGGAGGGACCACTTCTCCACTGAAGAAGCACATATATACATGTATATTTTATTTGCGCCGCAGTATACAGCTGTTCGTCTGTTCTGACTGTATTCTTATTATTAAATCAGTTTGGCCGGTTTTGAGTCTCAGTACCCATGCAGTGTGGGCACGATATCAGTCCGGGCGGCATGCGGACACTGAACATCTGTTTCAAAATAATTAAACGAAACACACACACCGTGACATCTCACACACACACACACACACACACACACACACACACACACACACACAGAGAGAGAGAGAGAGAGAGAGAGAGAGAGAGAGAGAGAGTTGGTATCTACGACCTTTGACTGATCACGTCAGTTTTTGTCAAGTTATCATTAGCACGCTTTTCAGTTTTGTTGTTGTTGTTTTTTTGTTGTTGTTTTGTTTTTGTTTTTTTTTTACTGTTATGTAGATCAGTGTTTAACTCACTCAGTGTTGTAATCCATGTTATAATTCACTGTTAGTCACTACAGTTCTTCGTAGCTCTACGTTTTCCACTACTCACTATCGTCACTCTCACCGCCACCTCAGCTCATGTAGCCCATGCCTTAGTCTCCTATGCGCATATATATATATATATACTTTATTTCTTCTTTTCTTCTCTCCAGTTTTTTTTGTACCCGTCTAATATCACGAAACAGTGAAAAGACGTTCAAACTAAAGACTAAACAAAACATACTGACACACCGTGTGACACACGCACAGTACACACCACTGACACACACACACACACACACACATACACACCACTGACACACACACCGTTGACACACACACACACACACACACACTGAGTCACACACCGCACACACACACACACACACACACCGTGACACACACACACACACACATCGTACACCGGCACACTGCCACTGACGACACTCACACACACACACACGCACACTGACACGGCACACATACACACACACACACACACACACACACCGTGACACACACACACACACACACACACACACACACACACACACACACACACACACACACACACACACACACACACACCACAGGGACAGAGAGACAGAGACACTGAAGGGCAGAGAGAGAGCCGGAGAGAGAGACAGAGGCAAAGGCACAGCGAGAGAGAGAGAGAGAGAGAGAGAGAGAGAGAGAGAGAGAGAGAGAGACTGAGACCAAACAAGACAAGACAAGACCGACAAGACAAAATGATAAAGTTCTTTATTATGTTTCCGACGAGGATAATATATAAGTTTTCGGGCGGGCGTTAGCCGGCGCTTCAGTTTTAAATCCGCCCCCGGCATTCCCCCTGAATAAAATTATTGTCTACATTCCACCATACCGCTACATAAATGGTTATCGTCAGTGTAATATTCAAAGAAACTTGAAAAAAGAAGAAAGAAACTTGAAAGACCGAAAAGCCGGAAACTGAAAAAAAAACAAATAAAAAAAAATAAAAAAATGACGCGCGCATACGAACTGAACACACACACACACACACACATTGACACACACACAGGGGGGCGGGGGAGCAGGAAGGCGGGGGGGGGGGGGGCAGCAACGTGAAATGGCGGACATGTAGTTACACATCAGTTTTTTTACACACGGCAGCATAAAAACAGAATATATCGCTGGCATGGACCATGTATTTTACCTGCAGTTAATCGTATAAGAGAGAGAGAGAGAGAGAGAGAGAGAGAGCCGAGGAGGGAGGGAGATATGACACATATAGTTCTAAGTTTAACTGATTTAACCCTAGCCCTCTAACTTTATTAAGTAATAAATTCAGTGCACGTAGCTTTTATCAACTGGCTATCATGATGAACCAGCCCTTTTTAGCTTAACATAATACAATACAGCCCAGTCCTGAACTAAGCTTGATATATAACGAACTCGATCGAGATCCTGTCCTCCGGCAAGGAAAGTATAATTGGCAATATATCCTTCAACTGTCGCCCTTAAGTTAGGTCAAGTTTTCTAAGTGATCAATATAATCCGATTCTCAGTCAAAATCTATTGTCAGCCGTAATATTATGCAGTCCTTTAAAACTGACTGATGTAAGAATACATTTATGACAAATAGATCGATAAACCGCAACTGAATAAATAAATAAATAAATAAACTTAAAATGAATTGATAATGAAAAGTAGGCATGAGAAACAGGCCGGAGACATCAGAAAACACAAGTATGTAATTCTATTTGCATCAGTGGAACAAGTAATTAGATAGACAGATATATGACACACACAAACATTTCCACATCAGTTTGGCAAGAGACTGAAGTCAAAAGACAATATAAAGTGCTGGCAGAATTTCCAGAACTTTCGACTGAGGTGAGAGACACGATTACACACCCAGGGTCAGTTTGCACCGACGGTGAAATGAAGGGCCTTATAACCAGAACGCCACGAGACTGAGGACGGACTGATGAGAGAATGAATTAATGACTGGTTTACTCATTTGTTGATTAGGCCAGGGTCCGTAAATAATTGAGCTTGAGGGCTGTATTTGACTGTAACAACATGAACCGGCGCTACCATCATCAGTACAAAAATATAGGTATTGGCTACAGTCACACAGAGACGGAGAGCTGAGAGAGGCCCGGGTGGGGGTCAGTGGGGTGGGGGTGGTGGGGTGGGGTGGGGTGGGGGGCGCGGTGGGACCGACCGGGGGCGGGGGGGGGGAGGGAGGATTGGGGGGGTGGGGGTGAGAACGATATAAAGATAAGGAGACAGACAGGGGAGGATTGGGGGGTGGGGGTGGGGGGGGTGAGAACGATATAAAGATAAGGAGACAGACAGGGGAGGATTGGGGGGTGGGGGTGGGGGGGTGAGAACGATATAAAGATAAGGAGACAGACAGGGGAGGATTGGGGGGGTGGGGGTGGGGGTGAGAACGATATAAAGATAAGGAGACAGACAGGGGAGGATTGGGGGGTGGGGGTGGGAGGGTGAGAACGATATAAAGATAAGGAGACAGACAGGGGAGGATTGGGGGGGTGGGGGGGGGGGGTGAGAACGATATAAAGATAAGGAGACAGACAGGGGAGGATTGGGGGGTGGGGTGGGGGGGGGGGCGGGGTGAGAACGATATAAAGATAAGGAGACAGACAGACAGAGACAGAGACAGACAGACAGACCGTGACAAACTCGAGAAAGAGAGAAAATGCGGTCATGGTGCCACTGATGAGAGAGAGAGAGAGAGAGAGAGAGAGAGAGAGAGAGAGAATGTGTGTGTGTGTGTGTGTGTGTGTGTGTGTGTGTGTGTGTGTGTGTGTGTGTGAAGGCTGGTTCAGACTGAAATGTACAGAAACACTATTAGTGTTGGAGGCGGAGGCTGAGAAAGGATTTAGAAAAGAAAAGGCCGAAAAAAAGGAGACGGAGTGAAGTGATTTTGATATCAAGCACCGACAGAATATTAGAGAAACATATATTCGTCCCTAACATTAGAGAAAAATCGATGAAAAAACAAGGAAAAATACAAAAACCAACACCAATAACAACAAAAACAACTAACATCTCTCGACTTTAGAGACAGACTTCGCAACATTTCGTTAAAAAGATGCTGTGACGCTTCCCCATCACCAAGTTGAAGAACATGGCTGCTCTATTCGGAAACACCGCTGGGCGCTCTCAGAGCAAAAATCTGGTCGAATTTCGGGCTGGCAAAATGGTTATGAAGGGTAAAATGGTCCACCCTGACAAGAGGAAAGGACAGGTGTATGTTCACCAAAGTGATGATGCTCTGATGCATTTCTGCTGGAAAGACCGATCCTCCGGAACCGTGGAAGAGGTAGGCCTTGAACGATTGTTTTGCATTGAGAAATGAGACAAGATGAGACAAAACAATACAAATGTCTTTATTTCCGAGGATGATTGATGATTTTTTTAATTTCATCCAGTTCCTACGCAAATTAGAATCTGCACTACACAATACTTAAATCAGTTAATGACAAATGATACTGAATGACGAGAGAGAGAGAGTGACGTCCCCTGCTCGCCTCTTCGCAGACACACTGCTGTGTCCCGTCTCATCACTGCCCCAAGCGACCACGACAGCCTGCAAGATGGCCTGAGGAAAATAGAGGCCTGGGAAGATGAATGAGAGATGAAATTCCATCCTGAAAAATGTAGTGTCCTCACGTGCACCACGAGGAGAAACAGCAGTCCTCGGGAGTACCATCTCCAGGGTCACCGGCTGGAGTCTGTGACAGCCACTAATTATCTTGGCGTCACACTCCAGTCCAATCTCCGCTTCACGAACCATATCAACAGCATGGTGACAAAGGCAAACAGGAAACTCGGCTTCCTACAAAGGAACCTGAGGAAGGCGTCAATCAAAATAAAGTCATTCACTTCAAATCCCATATACACCCTATCCTCGAATACATGAGTACAGCATGGGAACCAGCCTCCAGGAAAGAGATAGACAAAATAGAAGAGGTCCAATGAAGAGCAGCATGATTTGCTCTCAATAAACACCAGAGGACAGTCAGTGTCACTGAACTGCTGCAGACACTGGGGTGGGAAACCCTGGAACGGCGTAGGAGGAGAGGTAGATTGGTCATGCTATTTAAGATCAGCAGGGGCATGACCAAAGTCAAGTGCCCACACCTCCACCAGCAACAACAACAGGCCAGCAGAGCTCACACCAAAACATTTAACAGAATCCCTTGTAAAGTGAACATCAGGCTGAATGCCTTCTTTCCGAAAACAGTCCGTGATTGGAATGCCCTGCCCCAGGAGACAGTTGATGCCTCAACTCTTGCCACCTTTGTTAAGAAGGTGGCACTCTGCTGATTCACTGCCACTTGATTTTTTTTTTTTTTTAAACCAGAACCCACCACCACAAAATGCCAATAATGGTCAACTGGTTGACCCTGGGCATCATCCAGAAGAAGAAGAAGAAGAGAGTAGTTGTGGTAGATTGAAGGGGCCTGATTGAAGTGGTGTTAGGGGAATGAACGTTTGGAAAAAAAGATCCTTCACTTGTTTCAGCATTATTACTATATTAGATAAACAGATTATGATGCTAGGTAAGCAGATTATGATTTATAAGCGTCTCAAAAGAATGTAGGCGACTTTCTTGTTACAATGTTTAGTCATATTTAAATTTTCAAATTATATATGTTTAAGAATATTACAGTGTTTGTTCTACATTCAGACTGAAATCAGCTTTGAATGTCTTTGTAATGTCTCAGTGTGAATTAATTCATTTAAATTGAATCATTTGAAGCTCTATTGTTCCATCAGGAGCAACTGTCAGTTTTTTGTTTGGTTCATAAGGTCTGTTTTCAGGGTGTGATTTGGCAGTCGCTGATCATGATATAATATGTGACATTCTTAAGCCTTGAGGTAATAATAACTGATACACCCAGAATGAGTTTGCTTGATCAGTGCCACAGTGACAATGGTTATGATCAGTATGTTTTCTGTGTGGTAATGTTGATGTTGAATACATGATATTGTGTAGTAATTGATATTGATAATTGGATAAGCCAAGATTATTTGATGACAATATGGTCATGACAGATGTGAAATATTTGTTGTGAGCTAACTGTAAAGATACTGGCATGGTACTGCTTAATCAAACGGATGACACAGTAATACTATTTACTATATAACTTTTAATTTTTATGAGTATGTCTTTATTGATGATCAGTGTGAAACACAGATGAAATTCAATCATAGGAGATCAGAAAAATGTGAACACTTGATAAACCCACCAGACACAGATGGGATTTGATCCCAGGAGATCAGAAAAATCTCCACCCTTAAACCAGCCCCCACTTAGCTGTCGGAATTTGAATCCATGACCCAAGGATTCAAAGTCCACTGCACAAGCAATTACTGTGGGTCGTTTCAAGGGGGCAGACCCTGCCTCCTGTCCAGGCATCAGCTTTCCTCCCTTGTTTTTTTTGTTTTCCAATAATTAATGTTGATCTAATTGTATGTCTTGGATGCATATGTATTATGATTCCTACGATGATTTTGTTGCTTATCGCATTCATGGAACCCACATACTCACATCAGAACAACCTAAATATCAGACCCAAACTCCACTCCAAAAACATATATCATTGTTGAAATATTCACTGAAAGTGAAACTGTCCATGAAAAGAGAACAGTCAGACAAAGAACTTTGTATGTTTAGAAGATTACTACTTTGAATACGTTCACAAAGTATTGATGGAAAACTGACGTGTTAGAAAGAATAAGTAAAAGGAAAGTAGACAGAAGGAAAAAAGTGGGGGTTTTGGCCAGTGAAGAAAGCATGTGAAGCACCCAAAAGGTGTTAAAAAAAAACACCACCAAAGAACCAACAATAATAATAATGAACATACAGCACATTTCTCTAGAAATACTGCTCAAAGCACTTTACATTTCAATCCCCACTCCCCACCTCCCCATCAATACTCCCCTCCAACCCCCACCCCCACCCACTCACACACAAGGAAGCGCATGAAAAACTCATGCAACTGAACGTTGGAAACTACGCACCTACCTATGACGCCCTCCAGAAAATGCATCCCTGCAACACACACCCAGGCACATGAATGCACGGACACCCACCAACAACCCCCCCACCCCCACACACACACACACACACATGGCAAACAGCCTCTTCAAAACAAAACATGCACCCAAAACCAAGATTTGAAAAAAACAGACAACAAGAATGAAGAAAAAAAGATTTAAAATTTTTTTAAAAAGGCCAGCTATCCCCCAAGGCTGCAGCACTAAGAGCCAGTGCTATCATGCCTCCTAGTTTCAGAGTCAATGTCCTTCACAAAAGATGAAACAATGTGGTGCGCCATGACTTGCAAGCAACTGAGGCCACACACACACACACACATACACACACACACACACACAGAGAAGTCCACTGCACTAACTCACTCAGCTATCCCGCCAGTCTATTTATGGATTGCCTGATGAGCCCGTAGTGATGGTCAGAGTGTGTTGGGCAGGATCTGATCATTTTCCCGGACGATGTGGAGTTCAGGCACGTGCCCCAGTGCACCACAGGCAGAGTCTATGTCCTCAAGTTCAAATCCTCCCAGCGCCGCCTCTTTTTCTGGATGCAGGTTGGTTGGTTTGTGTTAATGTGCTACGTGTGATCAGTGTTCAGAACAGGTTGTAAACGTTTATAAAAAGAAAAAAAATTGTGAATAAGAAAAAATGAAAAAGAGTTGAAAGGCCTGTAGTTCCTGAAATGACCTAATTTTGTAAGAATTTTTAATTTTGGCTCTCGTTTCTGGAAAAACAAAACACAAACAAAAACGATGTTGTTTCTGTTGATGATTAAGTACTACATTTGATCAAGGTTCAGACAGGTTGAAAAAGTTTTATGAAAATTTGTGAACAAGAAGAAGAAAAAGATGGCATGCCTGAAATTGCTGAAATGACCTGAGTTTGTATAAGTTTTTAATTTTGGCTTTCTTTCCACACACACACAAAAAAAGAAAAACAAAAACAGTGTTGTTTCTGTTGGTGGTTAAGAAATAAAGCATAGCAGTAAATGTTTAACTTCAATTCAGATTTTAAAGGTGAGGGAAAAAAAAAGTAAAATCTCTGGAATTACTGACGTCTTCATCATTTGTGATGGACTTCTCTGACTGACTAAATGCAAATGTAGGAATCAGTCTGTCAAGTCAAGTCGAGCACAATCAGAAAGCAGTTACGTTAAGTCATTGCATTTTTTTTCTTCTCTCTCCAGGAACCAAAGAGCGACAGGGACTCGGAGTACTGCAAGAAAGTCAACGACAACTTGAACAACCCTCCCACCCCCGGAGCGTCGCGTGGAACTGGCCTGTCCTCTGACCTTTCAGGGCTTGGTGAGGTTTTTTTTGTTGTTGTTTTTTTCGGTCAGTTTCATTGACTTTGGTGCATATTTGTGTTGTTCAGTTTAACTCATTCTTTCCCACAGCTACATGCCTGCTACATCTCCCCTGGACCATCACTATGTGAGACCACTGCAGAAAAAACAGGGTGGTTCAGTAAAACAGTGAAAATCGATGGAGTATTGTTGATTTAATCGGTCAAATGAAGCTTTGTTTTCATGCATCAGGAATCCGTAAACGGTTCAGTTTAGAATGCCAACTGTACCAATTAACGATGAACGAAATGAGAATAGTGTGTTGGTACCAGAATACTCGTACCTGGTCCACAAGGGAAGTAATCATGGTAAGAGTTAACTCATTCCTGTAGTTGAATGAGTTAGAATACTCAAGATCCTTTGTGCACTCATTAAGACATACTTCTGTTGTTTTTTTTTGGCTCTCCCTGGGGAGAACAGCTTTAATTTCACACAGAGAAATGTGGTGTGACGAAAAGCAATACGATGCAATGCAGTACAATGCCTTGCAGTGCGATGCAATACAGTATGTGTGAGGGACTTATGCTGGGTTGTGTATTTATTGGTCTTAAAGGGTCAAGAGGCCGTGGCCAGGAGTCTCAGATCATGGACCGTTTCCTGACCAACCTCATTGATGGCAAGTACCATGTTAGGATTGTTCTGTTTGTGGTCTTGTTCCATGTTAGGATCATTCTGTTTGTGGTTTTGTACCATGTTAGGATTGTTCCGTTTGTGAACTTTCAGTTTGCTTTCAAGGATTGTTCAGTTTCTGGTCTTGCTGTATGTTTGGATTGCTCTGTTTGTGGTTTTGCACCATGTTTGGATTATTCTGTTTGTGAATCTTCAGTTTTGCTTCAAAGATTGTTCTGTTTGTGGCCTTGCTCCATGTTAGGGTTGTTCTGTTTGTTGTTTCGCACCATGCTAGGATTGTTCTGCAGACGTGGTTGTTAGTGTGTGTTTTGTGTCTTTGTATCATTGTAGATGGAGTGAGATTTAGTTAGATGAGCGAATGATTGACGTGTCATCATGAGTTTGTGATTTTTCTTATTTATTTTGATTTTGAGTGACACGACTAGTTTTTAGGAACCAACTGTGAATTCAGCCTTGAAATGGCCGCATTGTGGTCAGCTGGGCTAAGTATGAGTAGCATGAGCAGCATGATACGATTTGATTTGAATTGATTTGATTTGCTTTTTGATTGACAGGCGACAGTGATCTGCAGAGCATGCTGGCTGGGATGAGTCAGCAGCAGTTGATGCAGCTGATGGGTATGTTTGTGTGTGTGTGTGTGTGTGAATGTGGGTTTGTGTGTGAATGTGGGTTTGTGTGTGTGTGTGTTTCAACTGTTTGTGTGTGTGTGTGGTTGTGAGTGTGTATGTGTAAGCTTATATATATACACATACATATATATATATATGGTATTGTTTTATTTCTATTCTGTGTTACACATATATCATGAAAAAAAACCCAAACAAACGTGTTGGGGTCATGGCTCAGAGCATAGTTCTGTATAGTTACATGCTACGGAAAACTTGTCCTTTGATGATAATGAAAATAGTTACGATGATGACAGTTATGATCATGATAAAACAATAATGATAAGAATGATGATGATAATAGTGATGATAATTTGTTATAATGATGTAAATCATTATAACTCAGTGGAGCGATGGCCTAGAGTTAACGTGTCCGCCTTGGAAGCGAGAGAATCTGAGCGTGCTGGTTCGAATCACGGTTCAGCCGCCGATATTTTCTCCCCCTCCACTAGACCTTGAGTGGTGGTCTGGACGCTAGTCATTCGGATGAGACGATAAACCGAGGTCCCGTGTGCATCATGCACTTAGCGCACATAAAAGAACCCACGGCAACAAAAGGGTTGTTCCTGGCAAAAATTCTGTAGGAAAATCCACATCGATAGGAAAAACAAATAAAACTGCATGCAGGAAAAAATACCAAAAAATGGGTGGCGCTGTAGTGTAGCGACGCGCTCTCCCTGGGGAGAGCAGCCCGAATTCACACAGAGAAATCTGTTGTGATAAAAAGAAATACAAATACAAATGATGATAATGAAATGAGATTATTACAATGACAATGATTACTGATGCTAACAGCGGTGTGATACCAGCTGTGGTGTGTGTCGACAGGGGGGATGGGGATGGGGGGACCCGGGTCCAACTTGTCTTCCCTGATGGGCCGTCCAACCAGTGCCCAGTCCACCGCCTCTGAGCCGTGAGTCATGCTTGGGGGGGGGTCTTTGTCCCATTTTTTTACCGGCAAACCAAAAGCAAACAAACAAACAAAAAAAACAACAACAACAGCAACATCAGAAACTAAAAGAGAATCAGAAACAGAACCCCCACCACCTCATCCCTGCTACAAAAGATTGTCACCGTAAATGGTTTAGAAATTTCCGTTCCCGTATTTATATCATCATCATCATCACCTTCTCCTTCTTCTTTTTCTTATTCTTCTCCTTCTTCTTCTTCTTCTTCTTTTCCTTCTTCTTTTCCTTCTTCTTCTTCTATGGAAGCAAGAACATACCTGGCATGCATAACACCTCTGAAAAGGAAGTGTATGGTTGTCTGCCTAATGGGGTAAATACAGTCATGCACATTAAAGCCCATTCATATATATGATTGAACATGGGAGTTGCAGCCCATAAACACAGAAGAAATGAGACAAGCAAGGCCTTCAAGACTCGCATATAGGATAACCACAAGGGAGTCTTGTAAAAAAAAAAAAAAAAAACCCCAAAAAACGCCACTGCTAAGCAGGTCATGTGGAAAAAAGACTCACATTTTTATTTGACCTTGACTTTTTTTCTTTTTTTTAACCTCTGAATCTACAACACACGTTCTGGCCAAAAACAAGATCACTCTGCCATTGTTAAATGAAAATACATCATGTTGTGACCTTGAACTTTGACCTGTCACTCTGCTTACTATATCGTCATAAAGGGGGATGACCTACCATTGTGCTGCATTTGGTTCCTATGCCAGTGAGATGTGTTACAGTTGTGTCTGTCTACGACCATCTGAGCAGTCTCTAGAGGTGGCAACAGCCGTCCCGACTATGTGGGCTAGAATTTGATTCCAGTGGAGAGTGTCATGCCCAAGTTACATCCCCACTCTCTCGGCCAAAAGGTCTTTAGGACAGGTGGTGATGGGATGGTTCCCCCTAAAGGCCAGCTATCCCCCCAAGGCTGCAGCACTAAGAGCCAGTAGCAGTCATGCCTCCTAGTTTCAGAGTCATTGTCCTTCACAAAAGTTGAAGCTTTTGTAAATTACTTCCCATCGCAGTGGATAAACTTTTGATCATATAATAAAGAGTGGAAACTCTCTCTCTGTACACAAGGTACAGAACTTGAAGACAGTTCTCCCCTCTGGTCGACGGTACAGAAGTATAAAGACGAAAACCAATCGCTTCACCAATAGCTTTTTCCCCAAAGCAGTCAATGCCCTGTCTCTCGAACAAATCCAGCATGATAAATAGAATTGTGCAACCAACAACCATCTACCTGAAGATCTAGTCATCAGCCCCATCTACATGTAATATGCAGCTTCTGTTGAAACGTGTGTGTGTGTGTGTGTGTGTGTGTGCATGCATGCATGTGTGTGTGTGTGTGTGTGTGTGTGTGTGCAGTGCGTGCATGTGTGAGTATGCACAAGTTTTTATATTGATATGCACTTGTATGTATCTTAATTTCTACTGTATCTGTGTTTGTGTATGATTTTTGATTTATGTTCGTATCTTGTTATGTACTATCCCCCCCAATATTCCTTGTGACCCCGGTTCACTTGGTTATAAAGACGTATTAAATTCTTTTCTATATAAAGTAAATTATGCTACCAATTCAGCTAGCACGCAAGTAAATAAAAGATACATTGGAACAAACCCAGATACTTCCTCAAAGAGGGAAGCTCCGGGCTTGTCCCTATCTATACTGATCACTTGACATCACTTTCATGTCATTGATCATACAGTCTCACCTTGCTGTTGGCCCAGCTGTAAGCTTATGCCAGTCTCTGATCTAAGCCGAGGGTTGAGTCAAATATGCCGCTTGGAGTTTCAGAGAAAACGCCAACATCACAGTTTACTATGGACACACACACACACACATGGACACCATGTTAACTATGTAGAATCACTGTCATTTCAGACCACTACGAGCAACGTCAGCGTCCGGCAATCGTTCATCTGCAGAAGCCACGCCCTCCCCTCGACCAATGACGTCAGCAGGGTTGTTGAACCCTGCTGCTGGCACTGCCACTGCCGCCACCACCACCACTACCACCACCTCCACCACCACCACCAGTAGCAGTGCCAGAGGTGAATAATTCTTGTTGTCTAGTTTTTTCTGTGTTGTTTCCCTTTTACTGAGTTGTGTCCCTTTGAAAGAGGATTGGACAAATTCACCACCACCACCACCACCGCCACCAGTGTCACAGCTTGATAATCCTTGTTGTCAGTTTTTACTGGGTTGTGTCCCTTTGAAAGAGGATTGGACAAATTCACCACCACCACCACCACCGCCACCAGTGTCACAGCTTGATAATCCTTGTTGTCGGTTTTTACTGGGTTGTGTCCCTTTGAAAGAGGATGGACAAATTCACCACCACCACCACCACCACCACCGCCAGTGTCACAGCTTGATAATCCTTGTTGTCGGTTTTTACTGGGTTGTGTCCCTTTGAAAGAGGATTGGACAAATTCACCACCACCACCACCACCGCCACCAGTGTCACAGCTTGATAATCCTTGTTGTCAGTTTTTACTGGGTTGTGTCCCTTTGAAAGAGGATTGAACAAATTCACCACCACCACCACCGCCACCAGTGTCACAGCTTGATAATCCTTGTTGTCGGTTTTTACTGGGTTGTGTCCCTTTGAAAGAGGATGGACAAATTCACCACTGCTGCCACGGCCACCAGTGTCACAGCTTGATAATCCTTGTTGTCGGTTTTTACTGGGTTGTGTCCCTTTGAAAGAGGATGGACAAATTCACCACTGCTGCCACGGCCACCAGTGCCTTTGGGTATTAATTCTTGTTGTCTGTTTTTACTGTGTTATGTCCCTTTGAAAGAGGGTTGGACAGATATTTAATTCACCACCAGTACCACCAGCCAGCAGTGCCATAGGTGAACAGTTCTTGTCTGTTTTTCTCAGTTGTTGAGTCCCTGTGGAAGAGGCCAGACACATTCTGGTAGTAGTCAGGTGGGGGAGTGTGTGTGGATCTGCGGGAACTAGGGTGGTGGTGGGGTGGGTTTGGGTTTCCTTTCTGATCTGGAGACGAATGATGAGCGCCAAGTGGTAACCGTCGGTGGTCTCTACCCAGGTAGGCAGGCAGCCTGTTGTGCAAATGACCCCGTGTTTGTAAAGAGCTCAGAGCCTGGTCTCTGACCGAGGATACGCGCTGTATAATTATCCATATCATAAGTATCCATATCCACACCGTCATGTTTGAAATCTGGCATCAGTCAGCTCTACCCAGGTTGACAACCTGTTGTGCAAATGATCCTGTGTTTGTAAAGCGCTCAGAGCTAGGTCTCCGACTGAGGATAAGCGCTATATAAGTATCCATAAATGTCCATATCCACATCATCACGTTTAAAATCCAGCGTCAGTCAGCTCTACCCCGGTAGACAGCCTGTTGTGCAAATGATCCTGTGTTTGTAAAGCGCTCAGAGCTTGGTCTCTGACCGATGATATGTGCTATATAATTGTCCATATCATAATTATCCACATCCACATCATCGTGTTTGAAATCCGGCGTCAGTCAGCTCTACCCCGGTAGACAACATGTGCAAATGATCCTGTGTTTGTAAAGCACTCAGAGCTTGGTCTCCGACCGACGATATGCGCTATATAATTGTCCATAAGTATCCACATCCACATTGTCATGTTTAAAATCCGGCGTCAGTCAACTCTACCCCGGTAGACAACCTGTTGTGCAAATGATCCTGTGTTTGTAAAGCACCCAGAGCTTGGTCTTTGACCGATGATACGTGCTATATAATTGTCCATATCATAAGTATCCACATCCACATCGTCGTGTTTGAAATCCGGCATCAGTCAGTTCTACCCCGGTAGACAACATGTGCAAATGATCCTGTGTTTGTAAAGCACTCAGAGCTTGGTCTCCGACCGACGATATGCGCTATATAATTGTCCATAAGTATCCACATCCACATTGTCATGTTTGAAATCCAGCATCAGTCAGCTCTACCCCGGTAGACAACATGTGCAAAATGATCCTGTGTTTGTAAAGCACTCAGAGCTTGGTCTCCGACCGACGATATGCGCTATATAATTGTCCATATCATGAGTATCCATATCCACATCGTCGTGTTTGAAATCCGGCATCACAGTTGTGTTTGTGTGTCAGCCCCAGGCAGCGGGGCGACAGGGGCACAGGCGACAGGGTTACCTCCCTCCAGACAACAGCAGATCCAGCTGAGCGACCTCCAGAACATCCTGTCCACCATGAATGGTGAGTGTTTTGTATTGTTTTTGTATCTCTTTTTTTTTTTTATCTCAACAGATTTCTCTGTGTGAAATTCGGGCTGCTCTCCCCAGGAAGAGTGCTTCACTACACTACAGCGCCACCCATTCTTTTTTGTATTTTTTCCTGCATGCAGTTTTTGTTTGTTTTTTTTCCTCTCGAAGTGGATTTTTCTACAGAATTTTGCCAGGAACAACCCTTTTGTTGCTGTGGGTTCTTTTACGTGCGCTAAGTGCATGCTGCACACGGGACCTCAGTTTATCATCTCATCCAACAACCAGTCAAGGTCTAGTGGAGGGGGAGAAAATATCGGCGGCTGAGCCGTGATTTGAACTTGTGCGCTCAGATTCTCTCACTTCCTAGGCGGACGCATTACCTCTAGGCCGTCACTCCACTTTGTTTGACAATCATAATGATGATAGTGGTGATGATGGTGACGATGGTGATGATGATGATGGTCATGCTGATGGTTTATTATAGTATTGAATCGTGCAGATCACAAATGAGACAGCCGTTGCACTTCACACCAATCATTTACTTACATGCTTAATGGGAAAAAAAGGATGAGGATCAGGATGATGATGATGGTCAGGAACGGAAGTGCTTGTTTGATAAGCACAATGATGATATGATGGTGATAATGATGATGATGATATGAATAGTGAGTGCTTGTTTGAAGATGATGATGATGATATGATGGTGATGATCATGATGATAAACAGCAAGTGCTTGTTTGATGATCATAACGATGATGATGATCATGATGACGATGATGATCATGAACAGTAAGTGCTTGTTTGATAATCACAATGATGATGGTGATGATGATGATGAATGGTGAGTTCTTGTTTGATAATCCTAATGATGATGGTGATGATGATAATGAATGGTGAGTTTTTGTTTGATAATCACAATGATGATGATGAATGGTGTGTTCTTGTTTGATAATCATAATGATGATGATAATGATGATGAATGGTAGGTGCTTGTTTGATAATCATAATGATTATAATGATGATGGTGATGATGATCATGAATGGGGAGTTCTTGTTTGATGATCATCATGATGATGACCATGATCATGAATGATGAGTTCTTGTTTGATGATGATAATAATAATAATAATAATAATATTTTATTTTTATATTGCACCAGTAATACAAGCATAATCAAGCTCTAAGCGCTTTACCATCCAGTACCTAAAGTGAAACAAGAAAACATATAAAAAGTAGTAGAAACATAAAACAGAATAATTAATATTGTAAAAAAACACAATGCATAAAACTCACAAAGTAACATACTATCCGTACTACAACTGTTACACTCCAACACTCACACTAACACCCACGCACAGACACACACAACAGACACACACATGATTAAACGGCTGAGATGACAGCAGTTTTCACTTAAAATACATGCATGTAAAAAGGAACATAATTGTAATCTGCATGCCACAGATTTTGTAAAAATTGTGAAATAAAATTTTGGATAGAAAAGGTAATGATAATAATGATGATGATTATGATCATGAATGGTGAGTGCTTGTTTGAAAATCATGATCATGAATCATTAGTGTTTGTTTGATGATTATAATGATGATGATGATTATACTGATTATGATCACGAATGTTAAGTGCTTGTTTGATAATCATAGTGATGATGATCAATATGATGATCATAATGATGATGATGATCATGAGCAGTAAGTGTTTGTTTATTGATGGTGATGATGATGATGGTGATAATGATAACGATCATGAACAATAAGTGCTTATTTAATGATGATGATAATGATAATGGTGATGATAGTGATAACATTAATAGTAGCAGTAGTAGTAATAACGTTAATAACATTAATAATAATAATCAAAAGAAAAGGAAGATGTTTTCAGTTGATAGTACTGATGACTAATAACTGTGTTGCTTATCAAAAGAAAAGGAGGACGTAATCGCTTCATAGACAATCCTCTCTCTTCTGTTACAGTGCCAACGGGAGAACAGAAAGAAGGTGAGTTTTTATGCAGTCATTGCTCGGCTGATTTATCCATTGATTTGTCCAGTGGAAGAAGATAGGAATGGGTGGATTGGAGAACAGTGTGTTTGTGTGTGTGTGTGTGTGTGTGTGTGTGTGTGTGTGTGTGTGTTGTGTGTCAGTTTGGATTTCATGGAGTTGTCAAAGCATTCAGACTGATCCAAAAGCGTAATACCACATCTGGGTAAATTTCTTCTTCAACCGTCAGTTAGACGTCAGACCGATATTACATTACTGAAATTGAATAATAGGCTTACTTACATTTTTTTTATACAGTGAATTTGTCCAAATGCCCCCCCACTTCTGGCATGTATACATTGTTCCATGTTGTGTCTCTTGTATGTTACTTTTTTTTGTGTGTGTGTTGCTTCTTTTCTTTTCTTCCTCCAAATGCATGTCTTATGCATGTCTTAACTCACTCAGTACGTCCAGTCCTCTCTTCTCCTCTACACAGACCCCTCGGATGTCCAGTGGGTGTCTGAATGACCCAACCTTTAGCTTCCATTGTCAGAATTGTGGTTTTCTTTGTCAACATTTACCTCTTCAGTATAAGAGCCTTCCGATTGCAATATTTTGGTGATGGTAATTGGCGTGAAACGCTGTTAACGTTGTCTCTTTTGCCGTTCGTATGGAGAGAGTTAACCAGACAGTTTGGTATGGCCGTTGTAAGTGATTGTGAGTACAATGTCAAATGCTAATCATATTTGTATTAGTTACATGGAATCGTTAGCATTTGCACGTGCCCCCACACAGGGTTTCCTGAAATAAACTTTAACCCATTCATCCCCGGGGAGTCTACAGCCTCAGCAGGATTCCTTGCCATTTTGATAGTGGGGGGGTGGAGGGGGTGTGGGGGGATAACGAAATATTCTGTTTTACCTCCAAATTACATGGAGGCATATCCAGAAATGACATAGTTATTTCTTTTTGAGTGCGAGCTGAATCGGTAGCATGAGCAGCGTTGACTTGGAAGTTGTGTCCCTTGTACGTAGAGAGAGAGAGAGTTACCTCTCTTTATTGTTTATCAATCCTCTATTCTCCTCGCCTCATTATTCTTTAATTCCCTTTCATTGCGGTTTAAGCATGTGTAGGAGTACTAAAAACCATTTTGAATGAGATGGGGAATTTTGATGCCAGAGCAGTGCTCAGGTGCAGGGCTGAATTTTCTCCCCCTTCCACTAGACCTCGAGTGGTCGTCTGGACGTTTGTCTTTCGGATGAGACAATAAACCGAGGTCCCGTGTGCTGCATGTGCTTAGCTCACGTAAAACAAAACCCCACCACAACGAAAGGGTTGTCCCTGGCAAAATTCTGTAGAAAAAAATCCACTTCGATAGGAAAACAAATGAAATTGCAGGCAGGGGGAAAAAAAACCCCCAAAAAAGTGGGGGTGGCACTCTCAGTGTTGTGACGTGCTCTTCCTTGGGAGAGCAGCCTGAATTTCACACAGAGAAATCTGTTGTGATGATAGTTATACAATATAACACAATAAAATACAGTACAGTACAGTACAATGCAATGCTGTGCAATGCAATGCAATGCAGTACAATACAAAAAAAATAATTTGTTGTATATAAAAAAAAAAAATGTAAAAAAAAGAAAGCCTGCTGTCTTTATGATTGATTTTAACTTTTATACACATTATTGTTTTATTTGTACTTAATTTCCATATTATTGTCTTGGGTCTTTTTTTTTTTTTTTCTTTTTTTTTTTTTGTCTTCTTTTTTTTCACATGCCCTAATTCAGTAAATGAAAGATGTATGCTTTTTCTTGTATGGACGATTTATTCCACAATTGCTATTGACTACAATGACATTGTTATGGAATGCCGGGTATTGGTCTTGATTATTGTCTCGTTTTGAGTTGATTGTGTAATAATGAATTCATCTGTTATTGTTAATGTTGACTGTATATAGATTCCCCCCCCACCCCCCAAAAAAAAAATCTGTTCTGAATTGACATAATGAATTTATATACAAAGTAAAATGTTGGTTAACCCAAGAAAGTCTGGGACACATGCACGCACGCGTACACGCACACACAAATCAGCCCCCTTCCCTCTTTTCCACAGCTGTGGACCTGGCCAAAGCCCTGAACCCAGAAGCCATGCTGCCCATCCTGTCCAACCCCGAGGTGCAGAGACGCCTCCTCCCCTTCCTGCCCGACTCCCAGTCCCTTCCAAGGACTGAACACGAACTGAGGAGTACCATGTCCTCCCCACAGTTCCAGCAAGTAGGTGTGGGTGTGGATGTGTGCAGATGTGTGAAAGTGGGGGAGGGTGAGTTCTGTTGGGGGAAGGGAGGGTGTGGTGGTAAGTAGCTTCTGAGGACTGAACACAAGCTGAGGAGTACCATGATCTCCCGATAGTTCCTGCAGGTAACTGTGTGTGTTCATGTGTGGGTGTGTGAAAGTGGGGAGGGCGAGTTCTGTTAGAGGGAGGGGGGTATGTGGTGATAAGTCACTTCTGAGGACCGAACATGAGCTGAGAAGTACCATGACTTCCCCACAGGTGTGTGGAGGGGGGTGGGGAGTTCTTTTGGAGGGAGGGGGTATGTGGTGGTAAGCCACATCTGAGAACCGAACACAAGTTGAGGAGTACGATGACTTCCTCACAGTTCCAGCAGGTAGGAGTGTGTGTGTGGGTATGGGAAAAGGGGGCCTGGAGGAGTTCTGTTTGAGGGGTGGGGGGGTATGTGGTGGTAAGTCCACTTCTGAGGACCAAACTTGACTTAACATGACTTCCCCACAATTCCAGCAGGTGTGCATGAGTGTGGAAGGGAGAGAGAGTGTGTGTTGGGAAAAGGGGAGTTGGATGGTCAGGGGAGTTGCGATGGGGCCAAGCCCCCTGGGTTCGTCTGTTGCAGTCCCGGCGCCGGCTGTCCACGAAAAATCATCGATGTTTGGCCACTGATCCACTGTTTTGATGGTGTGCAGGCATTAACGTCCTTCAGCCAGGCTTTACAGTCTGGACAGCTGGGACCTCTCATGAACCAGTTTGGACTGGGGGAGGACGTCGCCAACGCTGCAGCTCAAGGGGGTAGGTACAGCTCTCGGTCGTGTTTTACTCTTTCGCGCTGCAAGTGGGATCAGTGGTTCCCTTAGAGTCAGAATTTTTGGCGCTGCGGGTGGGATCGGTTTTCCTTAGATTCAGTTATTTTGTCGCTGCGAGTGAGATCAGTGCTTCCCTTAGAGTCAGTTTCAAGGAGGCACCAAAGCATGCTAGCGATTGATCCGTATAAGCTACACCATATCAAAATGTTAAAAAAAGAGGAGCAGATGTCTGACCTATTTGTATTTGTATTTTACTTTTTTGTCACAGCAGATTTCTCTGTGTGAAATTCGGGCTGCTCTCCCCAGGGAGAGCGCGTCGCTACACTGAAAGCGCCACCCATTTTTTTTGTATTTTTTCCTCATGCATTTTTATTTGTTTTTCCTATCAGAGTGGATGTTTTTTTTTCTACTGAATTTTGCCAGGGACAACCCTTTTGTTGTGGTGGGTTTTTTTTACATACGCTCCATGCATGCTGCACATGGGACCTCGGTTTATCGTCTCATCCAAATGACTGGCGTCCAGACCACCACTCAGGGTCTAGTGGAGGGGGAGAAAATATTGACGATTGAACCGTGATTCAAACCAGTGCACTCAGATTCTCTCGCTTCCTAGGCGGACGCGTTACCTCTAGGTCATCACTCCACATTGCATAAACCATTAACACACTGGTCAGGTTTTGTGAGCCTATATCATAGGTGTGTACTGAACGTGAATTAAGTTAATTGAAAGTTAAAAAGATCAAACAGCTGAATACATTGAGTACATTGATATTTTTGTTAGGTAAATGCATACTCTGGTGTTTATACCACACTCCATGATTTTATGTGAGGGGGAAAAAAAGGAGAAAACCACAGATTTTGGTACACTTTGGTGCTGGGAACAGGATTATTGTTTCCTGAAGAAAAAAAATGCTTCTCTTTATGTCACATTCCATGATATGGGAGAGAGAAAAAGGAGAAAACCGCAGGCTTCATGACTTTGTTTTCAGCTCTGATATGGCTGTTTGCAGTCAGCTGGATTCAAGATCAGACTGACTTTGAATTGAAATCTCAATACCTATTGTCTGAGGGGTTCAGTTACATCGAAGTAAGAGCTCATTACTCGTGTATCAATATCATTTTCAGTCTCAGTACCAATCTAAAAGGCTTTGGTCACAGTGAGATAGAAGTATTTTACTTCTGTGACAAAATCAGTGTCTTTCTGTTCTTCTTCCTTTCTGTTCTCTTGTCTTCTTCTTCCTCGTTTTACTGGTGATTATCATATTATAATGCATAAATATGAGTCCATGATGGATATTTATAGAACAAACACATAAAAAGAGTGAAAATCATGTAGTTTTAGTCCGATGCTGGAATCTTTGAGAAGAGTTGTTTTTTTTGTGGGTTTTTTGTTACTTCTTGTTCCAGAAAACTAGAGGATTGTGAGTACAAGGCTTGCCTTTGTATGTGTGTAGCAGTGCAGATTTGATTGAGTGTTAGAATTCTTCTTCTTCGTGCGTGGGCTACAACTCCCATGATCACTTTTTTGTACATGAGTGGGCTTTTATGTGTATGACTGTTTTTAACCCCGCCATGTAGGCAGCCATACTCGGTTTTCGGGGGTGTGCATGCTGGGTATGTTCTTGTTTCCATAACCCACCAAAGGCTGACATGGATTACAGTATCTTTAACGTGTGTATTTGATCTTTTGCTTGCGTATACACACAAAGGGGGTTCAGGCACAAGCAGGTCTGCACATACATTGACCTGGGAGATCGGAAAAATCTTTACCCTTTACCCACCGAGATTCGAACCCAGGACCCTCAGATTGAAAATCCAACACTTTAACCAATCGGCTGTTGTGCCCGTTGAGCATTAGAATGATTCATGAAGATTGTTTAAGACCCCTTGAATTGTAGTAAAGTCCCCCAGGGACCCTCTTCTTTTTCTTTAAAAAAAAAAAAAAAAATTTTTTAACTCATTAGAAATTGAATTTGTCAGTATCAAAGTTTGTCAGTAAAACCAGCTGTGTTCTAATGTGCAGACATGGAAGCCTTCGTGAAAGCCTTGCAAGAAGCCATGAAGAAGAAAGATGAAGAGAAAGGCAAGGGAGAAGAAAAGATGGACCACTGAATAACGGGGGATTCAAACAACATGAAACAAACTATTTTTCTTTTTCTTTTTTTTTTTTTTTCTTTTTTTTTTCTTTTCTTCTCTTCTTTTATATTCCTCTCTGGGTGCCAGTCTGACCCCAACAACGAGCGGTCAAAATCTGACCCCGACAACGAGTGGTCAAAAGCAGCGTCAGTGACAACAGTATTCTTCTTCGTCTTGTTGCGGTGCTCGAGAGAGATCAGCAAGAAGCGGCTTACACAAACAGATATTAACAATGAAAGAAATTGCAAGTAATGAGAGGGTAATAAATGATTACACTAAATGATGCTCATGACAAGAAGTTATGTTCAGGAACCTTAAACATACTGTTATTAAGAATGAAAGAAATTACAATGGGAGGATAATAAACAGTTAAATTAAACGATGCTGATAACAACAAGTTATGTTCAGGAACCTTAAACATACTGCTATTGAGAATGAAAGAAATTGCAAGTAACGAGAGGTTAATAAACGATGAGATTACATTGCTTATAACAAAAAGCCATGTTCAGGAACGATAAGATAAAATGATTCTGATAACAGCCAACTATGTTTTGACTCACCCCTTCAAACAACTCAACTTTAACCGAACCAAGACCTAAACCCTTAACAACTTGACGATAAGGGCTGCTAGCCGGAAGCTGTTGAAAGACAACTCAGCTCTTATTACAAGCCATGTTATATAACAAGTTGTGCTGTAATTATGACAGAAGAACATGAGATGCACACTTGTGTACGATTGTTTTCTTTCTGATTGTGTGATTACTGTACATACTCTTTTCACACATTTACACTGAAAATGTTTACAGATTTAAAAAAAAAATTTCATTTCTTACTGATATATGTTTTATTTGATTGAGGAATTTATACACACACTCCACCTGTTTATTTGTTTGTGTATTTTTTTAGCGTGTGTTGTTTATTTATTGATGAATTTAAATGTATCTTATTCTTGCAAGATGTAGTCGTTTGGGTTGAAAAAATTATATATAAAAAGTAAATAAATCAATTGTTTAGAACTGAGAGAAGCAACAAAGGAAAGCTTTACAGGGTTCAAAAAAAGCTGAGGACCTCTTGGAGACTTGCCCAGTTTTCTTCTTTGGGGCTTGGTAAAATGATGCTGAAATTTTTGCGAAGTGTTGTTTGCAACCAACTGATGAGTGCCACTGATAACCAGAGTTGTTTTTTTGTTTGCATGAAAATGAAAATTCGCAGCTATCGTTATTCTATGAACCATGGAATTAACTTGAAAGTGTTGGCAGAATCATCGATTTTTCACTTGCATTTTTCAAGCTGTGCGCGTGTCCTTGAAGCAGCTGTTTGTGTATTCTGTTAGAGACCGTATGCAGCCTGCATAATCTAAATCATCTTTGATTAAAAAAATTTTTTTTTTTTTAACATTTTATAAAAATGTACTTACTTTTATGAAGCGGTCCTTATCTTTCGTGAAGTCTGTAAACGTTTTTGCTTTGTATTTCCATATATTTTTTTTATCCTTGTCAGACAACTGACAGGAATTGCAGAGCAACAACAGCTTGATGTTGAGCATCTAGTCTGATGGGTGTTGCGACCGAAAGGTTAGAGCGCTGAATTCTTGCCCGAGTCTCCTGTGTTCAAGCCCCACATTTGGTGCACTAGGGGGTGGGTTGAATGAGCGAACTTAGCAGCGTCTACGTTTGCTTGTCTTTGAGAATGTTCCTAACGCCATGGTAAATTCCTTATACATAGGAACATCCTTAACTATAAGCAAACTTAGCGCTGCAAAGATTGCCTCATGCGACTGGCCCTGATGGGTTAAGGATGGAGATGTCTTCAGTCTCCCAGGTCAACATGTGTGCAGACCTGCTGCTAAATTCTGAGCCCCTATCATCAACTCTTCTGTTTTTACCTGCACAATTTAGGCAGCTGTATACTCCGTTTTCAGGGATGTGGAAGCCGGGTATGTTTTTGTTTCCATAACCTACTGAACGCTGACATGGATTATGGGTGTATTTGATCTTCTGTGTGAGTGCAGTGTACACTCAAAAGGGGGTTCAGGCACTGGCAGGTCTGCACAACATCTGTTGACCAGGGGGTGTCAGAAAAAATCTCCGCTCTCAGCCAATCTGGCGCTGCGAGCAGGATTTGATCTGAAGAACCCCTGATTCAAAGTCCAATGCCTTACCACTCTGCTGTTATGCTGGTCATACTTTTCTTGTTACCTATTGTTATTGTTGTAGGTTATGTAGGTTCGATACATTCAGTTTATTGCTGAGCCCAATGTGACACGTTTGCAGTGATGCAATAGTTTGACTAAATTTATGCAATGTAAATCATTGCTTCTGTAAAAAGAAAGAAAATTGCTCAGTAAAGAAAAAAAAGTGGCAAATGTGCTGATAATGAAAATGATATATCCAGATTTCTGCAAATCCCCACTCCACAAGGTTTTTCACACAATGTGAATCTGATTTTTTTTTTTCTGTCCAGCTGCATATCTGTGCAGCAGAGTATTGTTTTGGTTTTGAAAAAACTGGTTCAGATGTCAGATTAAGTCATTCAGTGTATGTTTTGGAACTATGTATGAAAAATGTTCTTGTCTTGGCTGAAGACTTTTTTTTTTTTTTTTTTAGAAAAGTAACAGATGGAATTTTACAACAAAGAAAAAGAAAACAAAGACGCATAAGTGGTTGTTAGTGCTTTGGAAGAGTGTGTGTGTGTTTGTATGTGCGTGCGTGTTTGTATGTGTGTTTGTTTGCATGCACAATATGCTTGTGTTTGTGCATTTTTATTCACATGCACAACAATCAAACCAGATTAAGATGAAACGCTTGTATTGCTGAATTTTACAAAAACAGTTTCTCATTTCCCAGTTAACATTGTCAGCTGTTTTAAATCTGCTTGTCAAACACATAATTATACGTTAATAACCATTTTTACAAAAACAATTTTTAATTTCACAATCAATCAACATTGTCAGCTGTTTAAATCCGGTTATCAAACACATAATTATGCATTAATAACAATAGTGACGCAATCACATGGTGATTAGTGTTTTGCAGAGGCAAATCAGAGTGCTTGCACACCTGTCATTCACACGTACACATAACACTGAAGTGTGTGATTCATAGAAATGAAAATAAAATAACCAACAACAACAACAACAAAAAAAAACACACTTCAAACTACATCTGCATTGAAAGTTGGAAAAAACAAACAAACAAACAAAAAAACCAGAATGGAGTGGAGGAGGTGGGGAGAAGCAGATTTTTACAGCCAGATTTAAAAGCTCGAGCTAAAAAAGCATGCACATTTTAAAAGTTGAGAACAAAATCAGCTGTGGAAGATTAATGTTGGGGGTTTGGAGTGATGGCCTAGAGGTAACGCGTCCACCTAGGAAGCGAGAAAATCAGAACGTGCTGGTTCGAATCACGCCTCAGCTGCCAATATTTTCTCCCCCTCTTTTTTTTTTTTTTTCTTTCTTTTTTTTTCTCAAGGCCTGACTAAGCGCGTTGGGTTACGCTACTGGTCAGGCATCTGCTTGGCAGATGTGGTGTTGCGCATATGGATTTGTCCGAACGCAGTGACGCCTCCTTGAGCTACTGAAACTGAAACTGAAACTCTCCCCCTCTACTAGACCCTGAGTGGTGGTCTGGACACTAGTTATTTGGATGAGACGATAAACCGAGGTCCCGTATGCAGCATGCACTTAGTGCACGTAAAAGAACCCACAGCAACAAAAGGGTTGTTCCTGGCAAAATTCTGTAGAAAAATCCACTTTGATAGGAAAAACAAATAAACCTGCACGCAGGAAAAAAACCACCACCAAAAAATGGGTAGCGCTCTCAGTGTAGCAACGCTCTGCTCCCTGGGGAGAGCAGCCCGAATTCACACAGTGAAATACAATACAAAACAAAATCTCAACAAAATTCAGGTGAGATGCTCAGCAAAGCATAAAAGGGTGGTATATGTTGGTTGTTGTTTTTTTGTGTTTTTGTTGTTGTTGTTGTTTTGGATTTTTTTGCCTTGTTTTCCTTGCTGCCTCAACATCTGCACCATATCAGCGGCATTACTCCCATGCATTTCAAGCCCCAACCCCCACCCCCATACATGGCCACACTCGGGCAGTCTCAGCATGGACAGTCCACACACCAGAGGAGACCCTGCACTGCTGGAGCTGCTGAGTCACTCTGGTGGTGTTCACTAGTGCCTGTTCTGATCCAACGTACGCAGGACACCATCTACTAAGCCCCCTTACCGACGACAATAATCGCCTAGCCACAGAGCCAGAGTGAGCGCCCCCCCCCCCCCCCCCCCTCCATCCCACCCACACCAGTGGAGATGCCACCATTTAAAGGTGGCGAATGTTATCACCTGATACATTGAGATTATTTCTAAGCCCACTATGACACACTTCAACAGTGATGTGTCACTGAATTGATAAATCATTGTTGCGTTGTTTTTTGTGTGGTAAATTCAACGGTAATCAACTGATACGTACTGACAAGTTTACTGTCAAAATGGACAGATTATCGCAAAACAAACTGTAACACGCTTTCGCAGAGACAGAACATAACTAAATTAACATAAAACCAATCATGGCCTCTGTGTAGAAAGAAAAGTAGCCAAGTGACTTGTTCAGTTTGCTGTAATGCTCAGAATGGCACGCTTTCGCAGTGATAAAGCATTACATAATTTACATGGCACAAGATAAAAGAATACATTTTACATCTAAATGAGAGATTGTTGGCACGTTTGCTGATAAAAAGGAGGCACTGAGAAAAAAAAAAAGCATTTCATGCACAGTACCGTATGAACGTTTCATCATTCAGTGGGCAAAAATGAGCAAATATTCAACACAGTACATTCTATGTATCCAAACAGCACAAATTCGCCAATGATAAGAAATAGTGCTATTAATTTTTTTTTCTCCTAAAAATAACAAAATACAATAAGTAAAATCAAAACAAAATAATGGGAAGTAAAACAATAATAATCATAATCCAATAAGAAAATGTAATTGGCACATCGTTGATAAAAATAAATGCTCATGTGAATAATCATATATGCCTTTATATACACACATATCTTGGACATAAAATGCAACACATTAAAATGAAAATATTCAAGTAAATAATGCTATACAACTAAGACTGCCTTCATATTCAATACATCCACCAAGCAATGTTCACTTTGTTGGTCTCTTGATATCAAATCATATTGTGGTATGACAGTCAGACGTGTCCAACTGGAACCCCGAGAACAGTAGAGGAGGCAACTGCTGTCCTGACCATCTGAGCTAGAATTCCATTACAGTGGTTTGCCCAAGCTACACCCCCCACTCTCTCGGCCAAGAGGGTTTTAGGATCGTCAAGAGTTTGATGGTCCTAAAAACCCAAACTAGCCCCCAAGGCTGCAGCACTGCCCAGAGCTAGTGCAGTCTTGTGTTTCTTTTCTTGTTGTTGCGAACAAGTAAAACGATGACATGCCGTCTTCTGACCAAGCACAGTCTGCGTTCCAGCAAGGGCAAATGGCGGAAGCAGCCTCAACGATATAAGCCGTTACTGATCCGGAAATACGGATTAATTCGGGCGACTTGCAACCAATTATTTGTATGACTGTGAAGAAGTCCAATTTGGTATTGGCAGACAAAGTATTTCCAGAGAAAATGGCAATGTTCAAGTTTACCACGGACACACAGACAGACACACAGACAGACACACGCACACACAGAGACAACCGGGCACCGGGTTTATAACATAGACTCACTTAGTTTACACGAGTGAGTGAAAAAGTGGGACTCAAACTAAATGTCCAAAATTCTGGGCCAACACGCACCCCGCCCCCCTCCTCCTCCCGCTCCCCCACATCTTCACCACCCTCCACCCAAAGCACACACACACACACGAACAAGCCTCCCTCACACCCTCCCCCCCACCCATACCCCCCAACCTCACCACCACCACCCCAACAAAATAAACAAATAAATAAATGAAATAAAAATAAAAGCACGTCGATCTTCCTCTCCCTCTCTCCATCTCCCCCATCCCTTCTCTTTCTCTCTCCTTCCATCTCTCCCTCTGTCTACCTCTCTTCTTCCGTCTCTCTCTCTCTCTCACACACTCTCTCTCGTTCTCTCTTTTTTTTTTCTCTCTCTCACTTTCACTATCTCTCTCCCTCCATCTCTCCCTCTGTCTACCTTTCTTCTTCCATCTCTCTCTTTCTCACACACACACACACACTCTCTCTCTCTCTCTTTATATCTCTCTCTCACTTTCACTCTCTCTCTCTTCCTCCATCCTCTCCCTTTCTCCCTCTCTCTCTCCCCCCCCTCTCCCTCCCCCATCTCTTTCTCACACTTTCACTCTCTCTCTCTCTTCCTCCATCCTCTTTCTTTCTCCCTCTCTCTCCCCACTTGCCCTAAGGAGGCAAAGTTTCAAGTTAGTGATGCACTATGTTTGTGCACTACTCCGTTTGTAAAGGGCCGAGGCCTATACAATTAAACCATTTGTGTCCTTGTGTCCATCCTTTTCTCTTCCCCCCCCCTCTCCCCATCCCCTCCCTCTCTCTCTCCGCACCCTCTCCCCCCTTCTCTCTCCCTCCCCACCCCCACATCTCTCTCCCCCTCTCTCACTTAGGCAGATGCCCAGTGTTGACGAAGTTCTGAAGCCGGATGATCTCCAAGGCCGACATGCCGAACTCTTCCTTCAGGATGTCTTTGGTCAGCTGCCCGAGGATGTTCCCGTCGATCACGTGCTCGTGGAACATCGCCTGGTACTTGGAGAGCTTGAGCGTCGTCAGGAGGCCCTGCACGTCTTGGATGGTCCAGTGCTCTAGGGACTGGTCCAGCGGGAGGGTGGCCGCTTGGGGTTGGGGTTGGGGTTGGGGTTCGAATCCCCGGGCCGTGTTGCTGGTGGCGGTGGTGGAACCTTGGGGTTGTGGAGTCTGAGAGGGACAGAGGAATTCAGATTCACATTCGGATGTTTTATTCACAAAGGCCATGGTTCAGATTCAGGTTCAGATGTTTTTTTTCACAAAGGCCATGGTTCAGATTAAGAAGTTTTATTCATAAAGGCCATGGTTCAGATTCAGATGTTTTATTCACAAAGGCCATGGTTCAGATTCAGATGTTTTATTCACAAAGGTCATGGTTCAGATTCAAATATTTTATTCAAAAAGGCCATGGTTCAGATTCAGATTCAAATGTTTTATTCACAAAGGCCATGGTTCAGATTCAGATGTTTCATTCACAAAGGGCCATGGTTCAGATTCAGATTCAAATGTTTTATTCACAAAGGCCATGGTTCAGATTCAGATGTTTCATTCACAAAGGCCATGGTTCAGATTCAAATATTTTATTCTCAAAGGCCATGGTTCAGATTCAGATGTTTCATTCACAAAGGCCATGGTTCAGATTCAGATGTTTCATTCACAAAGGCCATGGTTCAGATTCAGATTCAAATGTTTTATTCACAAAGGCCATGGTTCAGATTCAGGTTCAGATGTTTTATTCACAAAGGCCATGGTTCAGGTTCAGATGTTTTATTCACAAAGGCCATGGTTCAGATTCAGATGTTTTATTCACAAAGGCCATGGTTCAGATTCAGATGTTTTATTCACAAAGGCCATGGTTCAGATTCGGATGTTTTATTCACAAAGGCCATGGTTCAGATTCAGGTTCAGATGTTTTATTCACAAAGGCCATGGTTCAGATTCGGATGCTTTATTCACAAAGGCCATGGTTCAGATTCGGATGTTTTATTCACAAAGGCCATGGTTCAGATCCGGATGTTTTATTCATAAAGGCCATGGTTCAGATTCAGATGTTTTATTCACAAAGGCCATGGTTCAGATTCAGATGTTTTATTCACAGAGGCCATGGTTCAGATTCGGATGTTTTATTCATAAAGGCCATGGTTCAGATTCAGATGTTTTATTCACAAAGGCCATGGTTCAGATTCAGATGTTTTATTCACAAAGGCCATGGTTCAGATTCAGATGTTTTATTCACAAAGGCCATGGTTCAGATTCAGATGTTTTATTCACAAAGGCCATGGTTCAGATTCAGATGTTTTATTCACAAAGGCCATGGTTCAGATTCAGATGTTTTATTCACAAAGGCCATGGTTCAGATTCAGATGTTTTATTCACAAAGGCCATGGTTCAGATTCGGATGTTTTATTCACAAAGGCCATGGTTCAGATTCAGATGTTTTATTCACAAAGGCCATGGCCCCTGACAAAGGGGTACGAATGCAGATACAAAAGTCGCACACCGATCAAGAGGAGTGGTCATGATAAAAACATATACAAGTGGAGCAGGTGTGTGTGTGTGTGTGTGTGTGTGTGTGTGTTTTGAACATGTACACGTAGGTGAATCTTTCTCTCTCTTTCCATATATATATATATATATATATATATATATATATATATATATATATATATATATATATATATATATATATATATATATGTGTGTGTGTGTGTGTGTGTGTGTGTGTGTGTGTGTGAGTGTAGATTCAATACATGCACATTTTTCTCATTTCATTCACGCATGTACACAAGCAAACACACACACACACACACACACACACACACACACGTCACACACATACATACACGTCACACACACACACACACACACACACACACACACACACACACACACACGTCATACACGCTGACCAGCCTTTCAAAAGGCATCATATAATAATTACATGAAAACACTACTGCTCCTACTACTACCTCTATTTCTACTGCAAAACACACACACACACACACACACACACACACACACACACTCACACTCAACGCCCCACCCCCCCACCCCGCACACCGCACAAAACTTCATACCTGGATAACTGCGGGACCCCTCGACGAATCCTTGCAAGACTGAACTCTCTTCGCTGAACGCGTGGGTGAAATGACGGCCATCTCTCTCTGATTCACGTAAACATCCGTCGCCAAGGCGGTGCCACTATTTTCACCACCCCCTTGAGAACCAGAACACGGCGACGATGACGACAGCAACGTCTCTTTTCTGTCCGGGGTGGTATCTTTCGCTGGGGGTGCCACCACTTCCTCAGCACCCACCACCGCAGTGGTGATGGTGGAGGGTTGTTGTGGGGAACGCGGTTTCGGCCCCTGCCCGGTGCTTGTGGAACCAGTGGGGCTACTGGAATTCTTGCCCCGGGCGTTCGCGGCTACATTTTTCGCCAGTTGCTGACCGGATCCGGTCGTTGCCACACTGCTGTTGTTGTTGTTGCTGATGCTGAAGCTGGTGTCGCCTCCCGGTTTATTAGGAGCCACAAGATGGTATTGATTCGGATTGGGTTTTTGTCTGATAGCGGGTTTAGCTGATGCCGCGCTGGTCTGAGGTTTTTGGCCGCCTCGCGAGAAGGGTAAGGTGGAGGATTTTGTGTACAGTTCCGCAGCACCAGGTGTTGTTCCCGCCACGGTAGTAGCAGCAGCAGCAGCAGCAGCAGCAGTTGCCGGGGCGGCAGTATTTCGTTTGAGGGTTGAGGAGGTGGAGAAGGTGGTAGAGGAGCGGGAAGGAGATTTTTGTTGTTGTTGTTGTTGCTGTGTCGGTCTCAGGTGAACTCCTGGCCATTTCTGCTGCTGTCCTAGTTCGGAGTCTTCGTCGTTGTCGTTGTTTTGGGGGGCCGGGTCAGTGGTGGTGTTGTTCGTGGGGGTCTTCTTCCCTCCGGCGGCTCCTTTCCCTGCGGAGGAGGGGGAGGATGTGGTGGAGGGTGGTGGCTTCTGTTTGAGTTTCTTTCTGGCTTCTTGGATTTGGGCGGCAAGGGAGGAATCGCTGTTTGCCGACAGTGTTGCCGCTCCCGGTGTGGAAATTTTGTTGGTGGTGGTGGTGACGTCTGCTGAGGAGGAGGAGGAGGAGGAGGGTGGTGTTGGTGGTGGTGGTCTGGTTCTGGTGGTGGTGGTGGTGACGTCTGCTGAGGAGGAGGAGGAGGAGGGTGGTGTTGGTGGTGGTGGTCTGGTTCTGGTGGTGGTGGTGGGGACTTTGATGGGGGTGTACTCTCTGGAGATGCTGTTTTGCGATTTCATGCCGATCTGTTGGGGGAATGAATGAGTGAATGAATGAATGGATAAATAAATAAACGAATAAAAAGAAAAGAAATAAAGAACTGATACAAACACAGGCACACACACACACACACACATACGCACGCACACACACATACACATACGCACACGCGTGCGCACACACACGCACTGGCACGCACACACTCTCTCTCTCTCTCTCTCTCACAGACACACACACAAAGAGAGAGAGAGTGATGGGGAAATGATGGGGTTGATACGTACAGGTTCGTAATAGCTGACGTCATCATTATTCACGTCAACATACACGTCAGCTGGGTCCTGAGGTGGTCCATCCACGGTCCCCTGTGACGTAGTGCATGTATTGAGTCTCTTTCGTCAGAGCACACACACACACACACACACACACACAATCACACACACACAATCACACACACGCACGCACACACACCACTGCTCCCTCCACACGCACACAGACTCAGAACACACACACACACACACACACACACACACATACACCTCCGCACCCTCCACACGCACACAGACACAGAACACACGCACACACACACACACACACACCACCGCCCCATCCACACGCACACACTCAGAACACACACACACACACACACACACACACACACACACACACACACCACTGCTCCCTCCACACGCACACACACACACACACACACACACACACACACACACAGAAGATACTTCCCCGCCCCACACCAACCCTTCACACACACACACACACACCCCCCATCCACCCCCACCGCACCCCCCACATACATATGAACACACACACACATCTCCCAAGCCCCGCCCCCCCACCCCACCCCCTTGTCCTTTCCCCAAATACCCATCCTCCCCCCCCCAACCCCCCCGGCCCCCCCCCCCCCCCCCCACACACACACCCACACACGTACCGACACATGATGCGAGACGTCCTCATACACCCATTCATCCCCCGACGCGCCGCGCAGACTCGAACCCGAACTCGCTCCACCAACACCACCACCACCACCACCAACACCACCATGGACATTCATGTACTCAGCATCATCACCACCACCACCACCACCAGCTGAGGCCCCACCAATCCTCGTCCTTGTCGTCGCCGGATCGGAGCCCTGTGGATGTGGTCGTGGTTGTGGCGGGGGTCGCCTCTGTCGCTGGAATGGACGCTGCTGCTGCTGCTCCTCCTGCTGCTGTTGTTGTTGCTGTCGTTGTTGTCGTTGTTGTTGTTGTTGTTGTCGCTGCTCACGGACGCTGATGTAGACGGCGTTCTCGATATTCTGGTAGATGTTGTCCGTGGCCTTGATGGGCTTTTTGGAGAGCTGGACGATCTCTGGAATGAAGAAAGGAAATGGAGGGAAAGAGTGGGGGGGTGGGGAGGGAGGAAGGGAGAGGAGGGGGTGTGGGGGTGGGGAGGGGGAAGGGGAGAAAGGTAGGGAAGGAAGGAGGGTGGGGGGGGGGGGGTTAGGAAGCAAGGAAGGCAAGGAAGGAATGGAGGGAGGAAAGAGGGTGCGGGAGGGAGGGAGGGGAAAAGGAAGAAAGGGAAGGAGGGAAGGGGATGTTAGGAGGGAGGAAGGAGGGTGGGAGGGGTAAGGGAGGGAGTGAATGGGGGAGGGAGGAGGGCGGGAGGGGTAAGGGAGGGAGTGAATGGGGGAGGGAGGGAAGTAGAGGTAGAGACGGGGGGACGAAGAGACGGAGGAAGGAAAGAAGAAAGAGGAAGGGGAGGGAGGGGGAACGGGGAGAGGGGGGAAGAAGGAAGACAGGTAGGGAAGGGTGTATATATATATATATATATATAGATATATATAGATATATATTAATGCTATATATATACAGACAGCATTAAAAGATTGCAGATCAACATCAGGTGTGTTATTCTATCGTATGAAAACAACAACAGCAACTCAACAGGAGGCTTGGGAAGGAGGGAGGGAAGAAGACGAAGAAAAAGAAGAGGGGGAAGAGGAGGAAGAAGAGGAAGAAGGAAAAGACGAAGAAAATGAAGCTGAGGCAGAAGAAGAAGAACAACAACAACAACAATAACAACAACAACAACAGCAACAACAACAACAAGATCTGAAGAACAAAAACAACAAAACAACAAAAGATTAGAAGAACAAAGAGGGGGAGGAGAAGAAGAAGAAGAAGAAGAAGAAGAAGAAGAAGAAGAAGAAGAAGAAGAAGAACAACAACAACAACAACAACAACAACAACAACAAGATCTGAAGAACAAAAACAACAAAGCAACAAAAGATTAGAAGAACAAAGGGGAGGAGAAGAAGAAGAAGAAAGAAAAGCAGATGCAGGAAAAGAAAGAAAGAAAGAAGAAGAAGAAGAATGAGAAGAAGAACAACAACAACAACAGCAACAACAAAATAACACCAGCACCAACACCACCACCAACAACAACAGCAACACCAACAACAACAACACCAAAAAGTACAACAACAAGTACAACAACAACAAAATAACACCAGCACCAACACCAACACCAACAACACCACCAACAACAAGTACAACAACAACAACAACAACAACAAAATAACACCACCACCAACACCACCAACAACAACACCACCAACAACAACAAGTACAACAACAACAACAAGCACAACAACAACAACAAAATAACACCAACACCACCACCACCAACACCACCACCAACAACAACAAGTACAACAACAACAACAAAATATCACGACCACCAACAAGAACAACAACAACACCAACACCAACAACAACAATAACACCAACACCACCACCAACACCACCACCAACACCACCAACAACACCACCACCAACAACAATAACACCACCACCAACACCAACACCACCACCACCAACACCACCACCACCAACAACAATAACACCACCACCAACACCACCACCAACACCACCACCACCAACAACAACACCAACACCACCACCACCACCACCACCATCACCACCACCACCACCACCAACAATAACACCACCACCAACACCACCACCACCACCACCACCAACACCACCACCACCACCAACAATAACACCACCACCAATAACACCACCACCAACACCACCACCAACACCAACACCACCAACAACAACAACAACACCACCACCACCACCAACAATAACACCACCACCACTACCAACAACAACAACACCACCACCACCACCACCACCAACAACACCAACACCACCACCACCAACAACACCACCACCACCAACAACAATAACACCACCACCAACACCACCACCAAAACCACCACCACCACCACCACCAACACCGCCACCACCACCACCAACACCACCACTACCAACACCACCACCAACATCACCACCAACATCACCACCACCACCACCACCACCAACAAAGACACACCCGAGTCCCCCTGGTCCTGGGAGAAGTCAAGGTGCAGAGCCTGGGAATGGAGGAGGGCCCTCATGTGGCTCCACCCCCCGTCCGTGATGCCCCGCCCACTGACGCCTGTCACCAGGCTGAAGCGCACATCCTTCAGGTACATGGGGATCGGGATCGCCGTCTTCCACAGCTGACCTGACCCCGCCCCCCAGGACGCATGACAGACAGTTTCAGTTTCAGTTTCACTTTCTCAAGGAGGCGTCACTGCGTTCGGACAAATCCATACACGCTACACCACATCTGTTGAGCAGATGCCTGACCAGCAGCATAACCCAACGCGCTTAGTCAGGCCTTGAGTGTATGCTTACATATTTGTGTACCTATGAAAGTGGATTTCATTTTACGTAATTTCGCCAGAGGACAACACTCTCGTTGCCATGGGTTCTTTTTCAGTGCGCCAAGTGCGTGCTGCACACGGGACCTCGGTTTGTCATCTCATCCGAAAAGACTAGACGCTCAGTTTGATTTTCCAGTCAAACTTAGGAGAAAGGGCGAGAGCGGGATTCGAACCCACACCCTCACGGACTCTCTGTATTGGCAGCTGAGCGTCTTAACCATTCTGCCACCTTCCTCCATGACAGACAGTGTAAGAAGGAGGACGGGGGTGTCTTAATTAACTCTCTCCATACGAACGGCGAAAGAGACGACGTTAACAGCGTTTCCCCCCAACTTCCCTCCTCAAAATATTGTAAGCGGAACGCTCTTATACTGAAGAGGTGAATGTTGACAAAGAATACCACAATTCTGACGACAGAAGCTAAAGGTTGGGTCATTCAGACACCCACTGGACATCCGAGGGGTCTGTGTAGAGGAGAAGAGAGGACTGGCCGTACTGAGTGAGTTGACAGGTCACCACTGCGTTCGTTCGGTCGACTGCTTCCTTTTCTATGTTATTTTTACTTTATTTATTTCATTTTATTTTATTTTATTTTATTTTTATTGTTATTTATTTCTTTTTTTTATTTATTTTATTTTATTTTATTTTTTGTTGTTATTTTTACTTTATTTATTTTATTTTATTTATTTTTATTGTTATTTTTATTATTAATTAATTAATTATTTTATTTTATTTTTCTAATTAATTTATTCTTTATTTTCTTCTTCGGTTTTTTCTCTCTGAAGGCCTGACTAAGCGCGTTGGGTTACGCTGCTGGTCAGGCATCTGCTTGGCAGATGTGGCGTGGCGTATATGGATTTGACCGAACGCAGTGACGCCTCTTTGAGCTACTGATACTGATACTATCTAGACAGATAGGTAGGTAGATAGACATTAGGTATATATATATATTATGGAGTGATGGCCTAGAGGTAACGCGTCCGCCTAGGAACTCGAGAGAACCTGAGCGCGCTGGTTCCAACCACGGCTCAGCCGCCGATATTTTCTCCCCCTCTTCTATTCTAGACCTTAAGTGGTGGTCTGGACGTTAGTCATTCGGATGAGACAATAAACCGAGGACCCGTGTGCAGCATGCACTTAGCGCACGTAAAGGAACCCACGGCAACAAAAGGGTTGTTCCTGGCAAAATTCTGTAGAAAAATCCACTTCGATAGGAAAAACAAATAAAACTGCATGCAGGAAAAATTAAAAAAAAAAAAAAAAAAAAAAAAAAAAAAGGGTGGCGGTGCAGTGCAGCGACACGCTCTCCCTGGGGGGGAGAGCAGCCCGAATTTCACACAGAGAAATCTGTTGTGACAAAAAGAAATACAAAATATAAAAAAAAATACTCCTCACCCCCCTCAAAAAAAAAAAAAAAAAAAAAAAAAAACAGACAGACAGACACACACACACAGAGAGAGAGAGAGAGAGAGAGAGAGAGAGAGAGAGATTAGGTGATCGCCAAATTTTATTTATTTAATTAACTAATTATCTATAATTTCATTGATTCCTTGATTCATTTATTCGTCTATTCATGTATGTTATTGATTTATTTGTTATATATTCATCTATTTATTGATTCACTCGTTCATTTATTTATCAGCGTGTTCGTTTATTTGTTTGCTTATGTATTTTACAAAAAAAAAAGAATATATATATATATATATACTGATTGATTGATTCATTTTTTCATCAATTCATTTATTTATTTACTTATTTATTTATCTATGAATTTGTTTTACAATATACATGAATATAGTAGCGTCAAATGAAGCAGATACGACACACCACATTAGAATCACGTGTGAAAGAAAAGACCGAAAAGAAAAGTCATAACGAGATGGCTGCTGAAGACAGTATCGAATCTCTCTCTCTCTTCAAACTTTTTTTTTTTTTTTTTTTTTTTTGGGGGGGGGGGGGGAGGGGGGGAGAATGGGGGGAGGGAGTGGGGAGAGTGCGGGGGCGGGAGGGGAATAATTGCTGTGCCTGTGTGTTGGCGGATCGAGTGACTGTAATATAATCATTGATCAGTTGATATGATTGTATTGTATTCTATTTCTCTTTTTGTCTCTTTTCTCTGTGTGAAATTCGGGCTGCTCTCCCCCAGGGAGAGCGCGTCGCTACACTACAGCGCAACCCCCCCCCCCCCCCCCCCCCCCCCATTTTTTTTTTTTTTTTTTTCCTGCGTGCAGTTTGTTTTTCCTATCGAAGTGGGCTTTTCTACAGAATTTTGCCAGGAACAACCCTTTTGCTGCCGTGGGTTCTTTTACGTGCGCTAAGTGCATGCTGCACACGGGACCTCGATTCGTCGTCTCATCCGAATGACTAGCGTCCAGACCACCACTCAAGGTCTAGTGGAGGGGGTGGGGGGGAAGAAAATATCGGCGGCTGAGCTGTGATTCGAACCAGCGCGCTCATATTCTCTCCCTTGCTAGGCGGACGCCTTACCTCTAGGCCATCACTCACATAGAGTGAATCTAGAATGAATCTGAATAATTTGTGCCTGGTAGGGTGGGAAGAGCAACGACGGAGATGGTAAACGATATCACATACAACATATCATAATTAGTACAATGAAGGTCCACTGGCATCGCCTTCATGGCCAACAGGGCAGTTACTTCAAATACTGAAACACACACACACACACACACACACACACACACACACAACAACAACAACAACAACAACAACAACAAACCACACACACACACACACACACACATCATCATCATCATCATCATCATCATCATAACCCCCCTGCCCCCTCCTCACACATATACATATACCTCCACTTCCCAACAAACACACACATCACCACCACCACCACCCAACCCCCAACACACACACACACACACACACACACGCACTAATCACCTTCAACCACGGTGTTCGCCAAGAAGTAGCTCTCTTCATGCTGCCGAATGATCTTCAACGTGCTCAAGCTGCGAGTGGCGTTCTCTGTGCCGAAATTGAAGCGCATGTGGGCGTCCGCGAGCCTGATCTTCACAGGAAGGTTATACTGCTCAACGATCTCTCCAATGGTGAGGGCAACTGTTGAGGCTGAAGAAAAAAATTTAAAAAAAAAAAGAGGAAAAAAACCAACGACTGACAAATAAACATAAAAAAAACAAACAACAAAAATATGTACATAAATCAAATGAGTAAATGAATGAATAATAAGCAAATAGATAAACAGATAACTAAATGAATGAACAGATTAGCGAACAAACAAATAAATATATACATAAATGAGTAAATAAAGAAAGATAAACCCAGGTAAATAAAGAAGTAAATAAACGAAACCCAGGTAAATAAAGAAGTAAATAAACGAGTACGTAGATAAACAAATAAATGAGTGAACAGATCACTCACTCACTCACTAAATGAATAGATGAATGAATAAACAAATAAACAAACACACAGATAGATAACTGAGTATAAAGTAAATATAAACCCAGATAAATAAAGAAATAAATGAACGAGTACACAGATATATAAATAAATGAGTAAAAAGATCAATCAATCAATAGATAAACAAATAAAGAAATAGATAGATAAATAAATGAGTAAACAAAGATAAACAAGCTCAGGTAAATAAACAAGTAAATAAATGAGTACATAGATAAACAAATAAATGTGTAAACAAGTTAATGAAATAAACAAAACAAACAAATAAAAAGAAAATGGTCAAATAAATAAACAAACAAATGAATGAAAAAAATATACATATATAGATAGATAAATGAATAAATGAATAAATAAATTTTAGATAGATAGAAAAATAAATAAACGAATAAATACAGAAAATTAAACCCAGAAAAATAAATAAACGAATAAATACAGAAAATTAAACCCAGGTAAATTACCAAGTAAATAAATAAACAAATGAATGTGTAAATAGATAGACAGATAAATGAAAAAATAAATAAATGAAAAATAGATTGATAGATAGATAGATAATTAGATCGATTATATTAGATTAGATAGATAAATATACAAAGAGATAGGTGAATAAATGAGTAAATAAAGATAAATAAACCCAGGGAAATAAACAAGTAAATTCCAAAAGTGCACAGATAAACAAATGTGAGAAACAGACAAAAGGACAGATAGATTAATAAATGAAAAGATAAATAGATGAATAAATGAGTAAATAAAATAATAAACCCGGGTAAATAAACAAGTACATAAATGAGAACATAGATAACAAACAACTGTGTAAAACAGACAAGTAAATACATAAACAAACAAATAAGCAACAAGTAAATAAACAAATAAATAAATAAACAAAACAAATAAACAGAAAGAAAGATAGATAGATAGATAGATAGACAGATGCAAAGAAACAAAACGAATAGCTGAATGAATAAATAAATAAATAAATAAAGGACGCCCTCACTGGACTGCGCGCCGACGTTGAACAGGTGGGGGTAGTCGAGCGGAACGCTGAGTGAGTTCCGCTGGTCGTCATGCACCAATACCCTCCTCTGTTTGCGTAACTCTTGTAGCCTCAGTACCTGGGGGTAAAAAGTATGTACATCTATCTATCTATCTATCTAATCTATCTATCTATCTATCTATTTGTGTAACTTAGCAGCGAAGGAAAACAGTTTCACTTTCAGCATCTCAAGGAGGTGACATTGCGTTCGGACAAATCCATATACGCTACACCACATCTGCTAGGCAGATGCCTGACCAGCAGCATAACCCAACGCGCTTGTCAGGCCTTGAGTGCATGCTTATAACTATATTTGTGTACCTATCAGAGTGGATTTCCTTCCACAGTGATTTTGCCAAGAGACAACACTCTCGTTGCCATGGGTTCTTTTTCAGCGCGCCAAGTGCAGTGCTGCACACGGGACCTCGGTTTGTCATCTCATCCGAAAGACTAGACGCTCAGTTTTGATTTTCCAGTCACACTTGGGAGAAAGGGCGAGAGCGGGATTCGAACCCACACACTCACGGATTCTCTATATTGGCAGCTGAGCGTCTTAACCATTCTGCTACCTTCCTCCAGGAGGAAAACAAGTGCAGGTAAAAACTAAACAACTCTTTCGCTATTTCAGAATAACTTTGCAAAGATTAAAAAGGGTAACGTGTATATATATATATATATATATATATGTGTGTGTGTGTGTGTGTGTGTGTGTGTGTGTGTGTGTGTGTGTGGGTGTGCGCGCGCGCGCGCGCGTGTGTGTGTGTGTTGAAGTAGATGTCAACAATTTCTCCAGTGGGTATTTTGTTTGTTTGTTTATTTTCTTACTAATGACGTTTTTTTCATCTTCTCGAAATCGGGTGAACAATGGTTCATAAGCATTAATAAACTTAATTCAAGACTATCATGTCATTTGAAATGTTACAATGATTGCCAGTGCGCTTTGTGCTGTTAGATTGGTGCACTCATTCAAAGGACAGTACTACACACTTTTACGCTAAACACTATGTCAATCTAAAACCTTGACATTACATCTCATACTTAGAAAACAAGCTCAGCAAGAAAATATCCATCATGTAAACATCAGACTTACAATGCATTAATGGAATTAAGTTCTATTCTTCCTGAATGCTTTGAAAAAAAAAAGGGGGGTAACACTGCAAATGCAGGAAATCAGGAATTTGTCCAAAATTTTTGGTTGAAACATCCTAAAAATAATACACATAGTATCGTTATCTACACTTATGTTCTGATGGAGGGGAGAGGGGTGGGGGTGGGGGTGGGGGTGGAGAGAAAGTACTAGCGAGTGCAGAGTTCGAACCAGCAATTCTCTCACATTCTCTCCCTTTGAAGGGGGCGGACGCGATACTGCCAAAAGCCAACAGTCCACTTTCGCAATGCGATACAACAATACTTCTTTTTTGGGGGGGAACGCTACCACCACCAAAAGACGCTCCTCCCCGCCCCCAAACACATACACACACGCGCCCGCGTGCACACACACACACACACACACACACGCATATATATATATATATGTATATATATATATACACGTTTACACACAAACTCTCACACACACCCTTACACACAGCCACACACACACACACACACAACACACGCACGCACACACACACACACACACACACATATATATATATATATATATATATATATATATATATATATATATATATATATATACACGCAAACACACACAAACTCTCTCACACACACCCTTACACACACACACACAACACACGCACACACACACACACTCACGCACGCACACACACACAAATGTGTGTGCGTGAGTGTGTGTGTGTGTGTGTGTGTGTGTGTGTGTGTGTGTGTGCGCGCGCGTGCGTGTGTTGTGTGTGTGTGTGAGAGAGAGAGTTTGTGTGTGTTTGCGTGTATATAATTATATATATATATATATATATGTGTGTGTGTGTGTGTGTGTGTGTGTGTACACACACTCAAACACACACAGAGACACAGCCACACACGCTCACACACAGAGACACAAACACACACACACACGCACACACAACACCACCTGCCCCGCCCCCCACTCCCCATTCTCTCCCCTCGCCTCGTTCATGGTATTAAACTCACCTGCCCAGTACAGAAGCTCGTCTCCTCTCTGTTGCTAAGGTAACCAGTGTTGACCACCACGAGCAGGGGAAGGTCATGGCCGTGGTGGACAGAGAGGTCAAGGGCGGTCAAAGCCTCCTTCCTGTCGTGCAGGTACTCCAGATGACTCAACATAATGCCCGGGCAGGTTTTTTGGGTCACGAACCTATAAATAGACTATTATTTTATGTTCGTGGCTTTAAGTGGTGTGGCGCCCTGCGCGCGCGGCCACACACCTGTTTTGGAGGGGAACACATCAAAAACAAGGGAAAAAAAGGAACATTTTAAAATTATATTCAATACATAAAAAGCTTGGATTTTTTTTATTTTTAAAGTGCATCACAAGTGAGTCTTGAAGGCCTTGCCTCTCTTGTTTCAAAATGTAATGTTTAAGATGAGAAAGATCAGTTTAAAGCAAATTAACTCCACTAGCATTACAGAGTAATTTCCCTTGTTCTACTGTCTACACCAAAACGTTTGCAATAAATAAAACTTCCATGCTTAGCAAAAGAAGTTCCTGTTTGAACAAAAAATGATAATAATGACAGATCTTTTGTTGGGTCGAATATCAGATCAAAGTGCCAAGTTTAGAGAATACAAAAAATATAAATATAACAGTAAATGCAGTTTGCATATAATTAGGCTTCATTCTTTATTTTTTTGTGCCCATCCCAGAAGCGCAATATTGTTTTAAACAAGATGACTGGAAAGAACTGAATTTTTCCTATTTTTATGCCAAATTTGGTGTCAACTGACAAAGTAGTTGCAGAGAAAATGTCAATGTTAAAGTTTACCACGGACACACAGACACACACACATACAGACACACACACACACACACAGACAACCGAACACCGGGTTAAAACATAGACTCACTTTGTTTTTCACAAGTGAGTCAAAAAGGAACTCTTCCTGAAAAGGTTGGTATCATCTCCAACAACATCTTCAGTCTTTCCTCATGAACATAAAAAAAAGAAAGAAAGAGAGCAAGAAGAGCAGGATATCCGGTTTCGCGGCACGATTCTTCCTCTCTCTCTTTCTCTCGGGCGGGGGTGGGGAGTAGGGAAATGAACATTGGAAACTTAGTTTCCCAAGGCCTAACTGCTGGGACTCCAGTGTCAGTGTCATGACATTTAATAAATTAACTGTTTCTCAATTTCATTTCTTCAAGGAGGCGTCACTGTATTTCATTTGTTTTTTCTTCTTCTTCTTCTTTTTTTTTTTTTTTATCACAACAGATTTTTTCTGTGTTAAATTCGGGCTGCTCTCCCCAGTGAGAGCGCGTCGCTACTCTACAGCGCCACCCATTTTTTTGGTATTTTTTTCTGCGTGCAGTTTTATTTGTTTTTCCTATCGAAGTGGGCTTTTCTACAGAATTTTGCCAGGAACAACCCTTTTTTTGCCATGGGTTCTTTTACGTGCGCTGAGTGCATGCTGCACACGGGACCTCGGTTTATTGTCTCATCCGAATGACTAGCGTCAAGACCGCCACTCTAGGTCTAGTGGAGGGGGAGAAAGAGAAAATATCGGCGGCTGAGCCGTGATTGGAACCAGCGCGCTCAGATTCTCTCGCTTCCTATGCGGATGCGATACTTCTACTGGCCATCACTCCACATGCGTTCGGATATATCCATGTACGCGGAACCACCTCGGCTGGGCAGGTACATCACCAGCAGCATAACCCAACGCGCCTATATAGTAGGGCTTGAGTGCGTGCATATGTATTAATGAATCTATTAGAGTGGATTTCTTCTACAGCTTCGTTCGTTCGTTCTTTAGTTTAACGTCTTTTCACTGTAAGTGATATTAGACGAGGGAAGGAAAAAAAATCGAGTGGGAGGAGGGGTATGGGTGGGGGGTGGGGGAATTACTGTGTACGCATACGAGTAAGTGAAAGTGTGTGTGTGTGTGTGTGTTTGTGTGTGTGTGTGTGTGTGTGTGTGTGTGTGTGTGTGTGTGAAAATTATTGATTTAAGTTTTGTTTAAAAAATAAACAAAAAAACATAACAATATAACATATTTCTAATGAAAAACTAACAACTATAACAGCGAACCAACTGGACTATTTAACAAGGAGTTGAAAAAGTCATACATTAGCAATGGACTGCTGAAGATCGTCAACACTGAAGATGATTTCAGTTCAGGGATTTGAGACTTTAACATATCGCAAGTTGGTATATGATCGGCTGTTATGTGAGCACCACAGATGCAAGAAACATTACTGACATGTAGCTTTTTTGCGAGAGGATAACATTCGTTTGCCATACGTTCTTTACGGTTTCTCTATTTTATCTGTTACTGGAGCATCAGTTTCTGCACATGCTATCAAACGGTGTCAGCGTTATTCTCTCTCTCTCTCTCTCTCTGTTTCTCTTTCCATCCCTTTTATTTCACACCTTACAGACGAATGGGGGTAAATACCACCGTCATTCAAAAAGTACGTAACTCAGCAGAGAGTTGACTGCTAATGCGCTCGTTCGTTGACTGACTTACTGACTGAACCACAGAGCCGGCAAAAAAGGAAGAGGCAAAAGGAGAGAATGAGAGAGAGAGAGAGAGAGAGAGAGAGAACGTGTGTGTGTGTGTGTGTGTGTGTGTGTGTGTGTGTGTGTGTGTGTGTGTGTGTGTGTGTGTGTGTGTGTGTGTGCATGCTTATGTGTGGTAATGTGTATATGCGCGAGTGTGTTTGTGTCTTCGCGCGCGCGAGTGTGTGCGTGCGTATGATTGAGAGAGAGAGAGAGAGAGAGAGAGAGAGAGAGAGAGAGAGAGAGAGAATGTGTGTGTGTGTGTGTGTGTGTGTGTGTGTGTGTGTGTGTGTGTGTGTGTGTGTGTGTGTCTGCGTGCCTGTGTGCGTGCGTACGTGTTGTGACGTAAATGTGTGTAAATGTATGTATGTATGTGTAAATGTATGTATGTATGAATGAATGTATGTAATGTATGTATGTAATGCATGCATGCATGCATGCATGTATGAATGTATATATATATATATATATATATGTATGTATGTATGTGCGTGCGTGCGTGTGTGTGTGTGTATGTATGTATGTATGTATGTATGTATGTATGTATGTATGTGTGACAGGTCCAAGTCAGGAAGAAACGGACGACCGAGGGGAATAAACGACACAGAGAGAGACAAGCAGCCAGGAAAAGCGAGGAGAAGACTGGGCGATAAAATGAACGTCCCCGGCTCAACCAGGATGTACACAGTGTAGGAGGGGAAAAAAAAAAAAAAAAAAAAACCGAGAAAGAATGATAAGGGGATGGGGGTGGTGGTGGGGGTGAGTGGGTAGCGGTTAGGAGAAGAAATGCTGGTTGGAAAACACACACACACACACACACACACACACACACACACAGAGCGCGCGAGAGAGAGAGTGTGAGTGAGTAAAGGACAACCTCGGCTTTTCTGTGCACATTTTAAAACATCTATTTGTTTATCTAGTAGTCTCGGCTTTTCTATGCACATTTTTGAATATTCATTTATCTATTTACCAGCCTCGTCTGTTCTATGCACATCAGTTCAAAAATATTTATTGGTTTATTTGTGATATCATTTAATGATTTTTTTTTTCAAGTTCAATTTAACGACTTTTTATATTAATGTTTATTTATGATATCATTTAATGATTTTTTTTCAAGTTCAATCTAACTTTTTATATTAACTCTCTCCATACGAACGGCGAAAGAGACGACGTTAACAGCGTTTCACCCCAATTACCATCATCAAAATATTGCAAGCGGAAGGCTCTTATACTGAAGAGGTGAATGTTGACAAATAATACCACAATTCTGACGACGAAAGCTAAAGCTTGGGTCATTCAGACACCCACTGGACATCCGAGGGGTCTGTGTAGAGGAGAAGAGAGGACTGGCCGTACTGAGTGAGTTAATGTAGTTACAGACGGAACGTGTCATAATGGATCCAATCAAACTTCGGTATTTCTATTACTTCTTTCTCTATAGACTCACGCCCCCTTTCAGTGATTCGATAACTTCTCAATGTGATTATTTCTTTCTGGTTAAATTCTTAACTGAAAAGCAAAATCCCGAATGGTATCTTTGTACTCTGCTAAAGCCAAATTAAAAACAAGCATGAACTAATATACGTTGTCTTTGTTAGTAATTTAATTTTTGATTTTGTCACAATGATCGTTCACAGACTGGGTGGGTTTGGTTTTTTT
>NC_134908.1:8428620-8438620 GCF_041734735.1 Babylonia areolata
AATAACATGATATTAAGTTATGACATATCTGGCAGTTGCATTGCAAATAATAATCTACAGGAGTAGTGCATACAATATTTGATTTTTTTTTTTTTTTTTGGGGTGGGGGTGGGGGTGGGGGTGGGGGGTCCTAATCCCGCTTCTCCCGTCCCGCCTCTCACACACACCCTTCCTTTCTCAGTCCCCTCAGCCTTGCACCCCCCACCCCCACCCCTCCACCTCAACCGCCCCCCCCCCCTTTCCATTCGAATATACAGAAATGTCGATTTCTAATTAATAATAATCATCATCATTATGATAGAAATGATAATAATCCAAATAATAATAAAATAATAATATCATTTATTTTCAGTCTAATATCATCATCTTAGATGAACAGACTATAAATAAATAAACGAACGAATAAACGAACCGTACAATACGATAACACTCTGCAAGGGTATTTCTGACAAACAAGGATGTATTTCAAACAAACATACAACAACAACAACGAAAAAAAAACCCAAACTAACAACACAAACATAAACGTATAATAATATATAAAACACGGCACCTCAGTATTTAATTCGCTATCCACAACGACAGTCAAGTTTCATAGATTACAAGGAACATTAGAATTACACTTGACCAGTAGACCCAATGTATGTTTCTACACTTGCAAAAAGAAAAACAAGAGAGGCAAGGCCTTCAAGACTCACTTGTGATACACTTAAAAAAATCCAAGCTTTTTATGTATTGAGTATAATTTCAAAATGTAATGTTTAAGATGAGAAAGATCAGTTTAAAGCAAATTAAGTCCCCTAGCATTAATTGCAGAGTAATTTCCCTTTTTTACTATCTGCACCAAAACGTTTGCAAAATAAATAAAACTTCCATGCTTAGCAAAAGAAGTTCCTGTTTGAACCCAAAAAAAAGAGATAATAATGACTGCTCTTGTTGTTGGGTCAGAACATCAGATCAAAGTGCCAAGTTTAGAGAATACAAAAAATATAAATATAACAGTAAATGCAGTTTGCATATAATTAGGCTTCATTTTTTATTTTTTTGTGCCCATCCCAGAGGTGCAATATTGTTTGAAACAAGATGACTGGAAAGAACTGAATTTTTCCTATTTTTATGCCTAATTTGGTGTCAACTGACAAAGTATTTGCAGAGAAAATGTCAATGTTAAAGTTTACCACGGACACACACACACACACACACACACACACACAGACAACCGAACACCGGGTTAAAACATAGACTCGCTTTGTTTATACAAGTGAGTCAAAAAAACTCTGTTCTTCTTTAATTACAAGTACACTGCCAACTGATTTATTTACGACTTCCCTCTTAACATCTATACAAAAACATAAAGATACAAACACCAACTAATTCATTGTATGTTTCATCACTAAATCTGAGTGTAACGTAACTTCAGGCAGGCGTTCGTCCATCTTGCTGGACGTGTTGCTCCATTTCCCTATCAGTGAACTGTTCGTGAAACTGAAATTGCTCCATGTATCTTTTTTTTTTCAGTTTCAGTTTCTCAAAGAGGCGTCTTGGCGTTCGGACAAATCCATATTCGCTACACCACATCTGCTAGGCAGATTCCCGACAGCAGCATAACCCAACGCGCCAATCAGGCCTGGAATACATGCATTTGTGTGTTTGTGTACCCGCCAGAGCGGATATATATGTACGTGTGCCTCCTCTGCTGTTCTGATGGTCATAGTCGGACAAGACTATCATATATATATATATATATACACACACATACATACAACAACAACATAGGTGATTGGTTTCGGACGACGGTCGGTGTGCGCCAGGGCTGCCTGCTCTCCCCTACTCTCTTTAATCTATTTCTTGAGAGAATCATGGAAGAAGCACTAGAAGAACATGAAGGAACAGTGAGCATTGGAGGGCGAACAATCACAAACTTGCGCTTCGCTGATGATATTGACGGATTAGCTGGTCACGAGCAAGAGCTAACAGACTTAGTGAACCGCTTAGAAGAAAAATCAACAAAATTTGGTATGGAAATCAGCGGGGAAAAAACAAAAGTGATGACAAACAGCAACTTCACATCAGAAATCAAAATCAAAGACCAGAAACTTGAAAGTGTTCACATATTCAAATATTTGGGATCTATCGTGACAGACGAGGGATCAAAACCAGAAACACTGTCAAGAATTGCCCAGACCACAGCCGCAATGACCAAGCTCAAACCCATGTAGAGAAACAGAAAAGTCGCCATCAGTTCCAAAATCAGACTGATGCGTTCTCTGGTCATGTCAATCTTTTTATATGCATGTGAATCATGGACCCTCACAGCGGACTTAGAGAGAAGAATAAGAGCTGTAGAAATGAGGTGCTTCCGAAGACTCTTAGGCATCTCATACAAAGACCACATCACGAACGAAGAAGTCAAGAGACGCATCCGCAATGAAATCGGGCCCTATACTGACCTTCAAACACTCGCCAGACAACGAAAACTGAAGTGGTTTGGTCATGTCACACGCTCCTCTGGTCTTGCTAAAACAATCTTACAAGGCACAGTGAGGGGAGGAAGAAGAAGAGGCAGACAAAGGAAGAGATGGGAGGACAACATCCGAGAGTGGACAGGCATGGAGCTGAGAGACACCCTGAGAGCGGCCGAGAGACGCGAGGACTGGAGAAAGGTGGTTGACAAAGCTTCAAAGGCGCCCCAAAGGATTCGGAATCTGAGGGATCGGTGACGGTGACGACATACACACACACACGTATATGAAATACAATGATCAAACAAATATGCAAATCAGTAACCAGTGATAAGTGACAGTTGCGTAGAAGTCAAATGATTGAAATAAAAACGAAAACAAAAAATGGGCCACAATCAGCGAACCCACGCGCACCCACATGTGCCGCCGGCGCGCACATACATGCACAAGCGTGCAACTGAATGCACACAGACACACATACACACACACAGATACACATACACACAGACACACACATACACACACAGATACACAGACACACACACACACACAGATACACACAAACACAGACACACACACACACACACAGATACACAACGTACATGCGGGTTCAGGGGGTGCAAAGTTCCAAAGAAAGTCAAACCACACAGAATCCTCAACAACCATGACTTGCCTTGCATGTTCTATTTGACTGCTTGTCTCTCTCTCTCTCTCTCTCTCTAACACACACACACACATTCAAGTTATACTTCAAGTCTGTGGCGATTTTATTTTGCTTACAATCTAAAAGCAATTCGGCAAAGGGTGACTTGATTGGTCAAGCCTACTGACCATACGCATGCACGCGCTGCTTTTCATCACAAAGAAAATGTTTTTAATTTTTTTTTTTTTTAACCACTGAGTTGCAAGCGCTCTCCCAAGTCCTTTGGGCGCTCCGTCAATGCTTTTATGATCCGGTTCGAATATGACTGCAGAAATCTGCCCACTGACTTCCCCGGCACAGCATGCAAAGAATAAGCAAAACAATACACATGACCTATTAACGAATACACTACATAGATATTTAGCTTCCTATGCCTGCCACACCTGTTGCGAAATATGTGGTTTTACTCCACAGAAGTACGTTTTGGAGGGGCCTCAAACATCGTACAATTCAAAATTCAGCCATATCTATGGGTCTTAATTTCGTCTTAATATATAATTATATTGCTATCTAACCTACCTGAATAATCCACAAAACTGGAAGTGGGCCAAACTGAAGACGGACGCTCAGGTGAAAATCAGTTACACACACCCACGCCCGTCTCTAACTGAAACACAAGGTCTCCCCAAAGTTCCGTCCTCGAAAATAAAAAGGATCTTCAGAATCGCCGGAGTGGAGAAGACTGAGGGGAAAACCGCGAACACCCTCACACAACTCGGGATATGGCTCACATCCTGTTTTGCAATAGCAGGAGTGAGATCGTCTGCTGAGATTTTGTTTGAGAAGTTTAACGGAATAGTTGTGTCCCCTACTCGCACTCATATGACAAGAAGGAAAAGGGTGGTGGTTGTGTGAGGAAGAGGGAAAGGGGGTGTGGGGGGTGGGGTGGAGGGGGCGTGAAGACAGGAGGGTGGGGGGGGGGGGGAAGGGGAGTTAAAAGGAAAGGGGTATGGAGAGGAGAGTATGGAAAAGGGTATGTTGATTAAACGGGAAGAAGGAAAAAAAGAGAGCATATTTTTTTTATTATCCTACCTGCTTCCTGTGTGTGTGTGTGTGTGTGTGTGTGTGTGCGCTTGCGCTTGCTTGCGCTTTGTCACTGACGCGTTCTATTTGTCTTGCTTGTAAAGTCTTGATTATAGGCTAGCGCCCTGTGGTTAGTTGTTTGAAACCATTTTTTTTACCCTCCACCCCCTCCCCCTCATCACTTTATGATCTTATTTGTCAGTGCTCCGTGCTCCTGCGTTAACTCTCTCCATACGAACCGGGCGAAAGACACGACGTTAACAGCGTTTCTCCCCAATTACCACCATCAAAATATTGCAAGCGGAAGGCTCTTACACTGAAGAGGTGAATGTTGACAAAGAATACCACAATTCTGACGACGGAAGCTAAAGGTTGGGTCATTCAGACACCCACTGGACATCCGAGGGGTCTGTGTAGAGGAGAAGAGAGGACTGGTCGTACTGAGTGAGTTAAAGACTGAGGGAAAGTGCATTATAATAACACATCATCATCATCATCATCATCATCGTCGTCGTCGCCATCGTCAGTCGTCGTCGCCATCATCATCATCGTCGTCGTCGTCGTCGTCGTTATCGTAGTCGTCATCATCATCATCTTCGTCGTCGTCATGATCGTCATCATTATCATTAGTAGTAGTATTGTTGCCGCTGTTGTTGTTATTGTTATCATTATCATTATGAGTCATCACCGTTATCAAACGAATCATGAGCGCCCATTGGCAGCCGTAAGTCGGCTCTACCCATGTAGGTAGCCTGTCAGTTGTGCAAATAACGCCGTGTTTGTCAGTAAAGCGCTTAGAGCTTGGTTTCCGACCGAGGAAAGGCGCTATATAAGTATCCATATCATCAAATGACCCCGTGTTTGTCAGCAAAGCGCTTAGAGCTTGGTTTCCGACCGAGGAAAGGCGCTATATAAGTAACCATATCAATATCAAATGACCCTGTGTTTGTCAGTAAAGCGCTTAGAGCTTGGTTTCCGACCGAGGAAAGGCGCTATATAAGTAACCATATCAATATCAAATGACCCTGTGTTTGTCAGTAAAGCGCTTAGAGCTTGGTCTCCGACCGAGGAAAGGCGCTATATAAGTATCCATATCATCAAATGACACTGTGTTTGTCAGTAAAGCGCTTAGAGCTTGGTCTCCGACCGAGGAAAGGCGCTATATAAGTATCCATATCATCAAATGACCCCGTGTTTGTCAGCAAAGCGCTTAGAGCTTGGTCTCCGACCGAGGAAAGGCGCTATATAAGTAACCATATCAATATCAAATGACCCTGTGTTTGTCAGCAAAGCGCTTAGAGCTTGGTCTCCGACCGAGGAAAGGCGCTATATAAGTATCCATATCATCAAATGACCCCATGTTTGTCAGCAAAGCGCTTAGAGCTTGGTCTCCGACCGAGGAAAGGCGCTATATAAGTATCCATATCATCAAATGACCCTGTGTTTGTCAGTAAAGCGCTTAGAGCTTGGTCTCCGACCGAGGAAAGGCGCTATATAAGTAACCATATCAATATCAAATGACCCTGTGTTTGTCAGCAAAGCGCTTAGAGCTTGGTCTCCGACCGAGGAAAGGCGCTATATAAGTATCCATATCATCAAATGACCCCATGTTTGTCAGCAAAGCGCTTAGAGCTTGGTCTCCGACCGAGGAAAGGCGCTATATAAGTATCCATATCATCAAATGACCCTGTGTTTGTCAGTAAAGCGCTTAGAGCTTGGTCTCCGACCGAGGGAAGGCGCTATATAAGTAACCATATCAATATCAAATGACCCTGTGTTTGTCAGTAAAGCGCTTAGAGCTTGGTCTCCGACCGAGGAAAGGCGCTATATAAGTATCCATATCATCAAATGACCCCATGTTTGTCAGCAAAGCGCTTAGAGCTTGGTCTTCGACCGAGGAAAGGCGCTATATAAGTAACCATATCAATATCAAATGACCCTGTCTTTGTCAGTAAAGCGCTTAGAGCTTGGTTTCCGACCGAGGAAAGGCGCTATATAAGTATCCATATCATCAAATGACCCCATGTTTGTCAGCAAAGCGCTTAGAGCTTGGTCTCCGACCGAGGAAAGGCGCTATATAAGTATCCATATCAATATCAAATGACCCTGTGTTTGTCAGTAAAGCGCTTAGAGCTTGGTCTCCGACCGAGGATAGGCGCTATATAAGTATCCATATCATCAAATGACACTGTGTTTGTCAGTAAAGCGCTTAGAGCTTGGTTTCCGACCGAGGAAAGGCGCTATATAAGTATCCATATCATCAAATGACCCCATGTTTGTCAGCAAAGCGCTTAGAGCTTGGTCTCCGACCGAGGAAAGGCGCTATATAAGTAACCATATCAATATCAAATGACCCTGTGTTTGTCAGTAAAGCGCTTAGAGCTTGGTCTCCGACCGAGGAAAGGCGCTATATAAGTATCCATATCATCAAATGACCCCATGTTTGTCAGTAAAGCGCTTAGAGCTTGGTCTCCGACCGAGGAAAGGCGCTATATAAGTAACCATATCAATATCAAATGACCCTGTGTTTGTCAGTAAAGCGCTTAGAGCTTGGTCTCCGACCGAGGGAAGGCGCTATATAAGTAACCATATCAATATCAAATGACCCTGTGTTTGTCAGTAAAGCGCTTAGAGCTTGGTCTCCGACCGAGGAAAGGCGCTATATAAGTATCCATATCATCAAATGACCCCATGTTTGTCAGCAAAGCGCTTAGAGCTTGGTCTCCGACCGAGGAAAGGCGCTATATAAGTAACCATATCAATATCAAATGACCCTGTGTTTGTCAGTAAAGCGCTTAGAGCTTGGTTTCCGACCGAGGAAAGGCGCTATATAAGTATCCATATCATCAAATGACCCCATGTTTGTCAGCAAAGCGCTTAGAGCTTGGTCTCCGACCGAGGAAAGGCGCTATATAAGTATCCATATCAATATCAAATGACCCTGTGTTTGTCAGTAAAGCGCTTAGAGCTTGGTCTCCGACCGAGGATAGGCGCTATATAAGTATCCATATCATCAAATGACACTGTGTTTGTCAGTAAAGCGCTTAGAGCTTGGTTTCCGACCGAGGAAAGGCGCTATATAAGTATCCATATCATCAAATGACCCCATGTTTGTCAGCAAAGCGCTTAGAGCTTGGTCTCCGACCGAGGAAAGGCGCTATATAAGTAACCATATCAATATCAAATGACCCTGTGTTTGTCAGTAAAGCGATTAGAGCTTGGTTTCCGACCGAGGAAAGGCGCTATATAAGTATCCATATCATCAAATGACCCCGTGTTTGTCAGTAAAGCGCTTAGAGCTTGGTCTCCGACCGAGGAAAGGCGCTATATAAGTATCCATATCATCAAATGACCCCGTGTTTGTCAGTAAAGCGCTTAGAGCTTGGTCTCCGACCGAGGAAAGGCGCTATATAAGTATCCATATCATCAAATGACACTGTGTTTGTCAGTAAAGCGCTTAGAGCTTGGTCTCCGACCGAGGAAAGGCGCTATATAAGTAACCATATCAATATCAAATGACCCTGTGTTTGTCAGTAAAGCGCTTAGAGCTTGGTCTCCGACCGAGGAAAGGCGCTATATAAGTAACCATATCAATATCAAATGACCCTGTGTTTGTCAGTAAAGCGCTTAGAGCTTGGTCTACGACCGAGGATAGGCGCTATATAAGTATCCATATCATCAAATGACACTGTGTTTGTCAGTAAAGCGCTTAGAGCTTGGTCTCCGACCGAGGAAAGGCGCTATATAAGTAACCATATCAATACCAAATGACCCTGTGTTTGTCAGTAAAGCGCTTAGAGCTTGGTCTCCGACCGAGGAAAGGCGCTATATAAGTAACCATATCAATATCAAATGACCCTGTGTTTGTCAGTAAAGCGCTTAGAGCTTGGTCTACGACCGAGGATAGGCGCTATATAAGTATCCATATCATCAAATGACACTGTGTTTGTCAGTAAAGCGCTTAGAGCTTGGTCTCCGACCGAGGAAAGGCGCTATATAAGTATCCATATCATCAAATGACCCCGTGTTTGTCAGTAAAGCGCTTAGAGCTTGGTCTCCGACCGAGGATAGGCGCTATATAAGTATCCATATCATCAAATGACACTGTGTTTGTCAGTAAAGCGCTTAGAGCTTGGTCTCCGACCGAGGATAGGCGCTATATAAGTATCCATATCATCAAATGACCCCGTGTTTGTCAGTAAAGCGCTTAGAGCTTGGTCTCCGACCGAGGAAAGGCGCTATATAAGTATCCATATCATCAAATGACACTGTGTTTGTCAGTAAAGCGCTTAGAGCTTGGTCTCCGACCGAGGAAAGGCGCTATATAAGTAAACATATCATCAAATGACCCTGTGTTTGTCAGTAAAGCGCTTAGAGCTTGGTCTCCGACCGAGGATAGGCGCTATATAAGTAACCATATCAATATCAAATGACCCTGTGTTTGTCAGTAAAGCGCTTAGAGCTTGGTCTCCGACCGAGGAAAGGCGCTATATAAGTAACCATATCAATATCAAATGACCCTGTGTTTGTCAGTAAAGCGCTTAGAGCTTGGTCTCCGACCGAGGATAGGCGCTATATAAGTATCCATATCATCAAATGACACTGTGTTTGTCAGTAAAGCGCTTTGAGCTTGGTCTCCGACCGAGGAAAGGCGCTATATAAGTAACCATATCAATATCAAATGACCCTGTCTTTGTCAGTAAAGCGCTTAGAGCTTGGTCTCCGACCGAGGATAGGCGCTATATAAGTATCCATATCATCAAATGACCCCGTGTTTGTCAGTAAAGCGCTTAGAGCTTGGTCTCCGACCGAGGAAAGGCGCTATATAAGTATCCATATCATCAAATGACCCCATGTTTGTCAGTAAAGCGCTTAGAGCTTGGTCTCCGACCGAGGAAAGGCGCTATATAAGTAACCATATCAATATCAAATGACCCTGTGTTTGTCAGTAAAGCGCTTAGAGCTTGGTCTCCGACCGAGGGAAGGCGCTATATAAGTAACCATATCAATATCAAATGACCCTGTGTTTGTCAGTAAAGCGCTTAGAGCTTGGTCTCCGACCGAGGAAAGGCGCTATATAAGTATCCATATCATCAAATGACCCCATGTTTGTCAGCAAAGCGCTTAGAGCTTGGTCTTCGACCGAGGAAAGGCGCTATATAAGTAACCATATCAATATCAAATGACCCTGTCTTTGTCAGTAAAGCGCTTAGAGCTTGGTTTCCGACCGAGGAAAGGCGCTATATAAGTATCCATATCATCAAATGACCCCATGTTTGTCAGCAAAGCGCTTAGAGCTTGGTCTCCGACCGAGGAAAGGCGCTATATAAGTATCCATATCAATATCAAATGACCCTGTGTTTGTCAGTAAAGCGCTTAGAGCTTGGTCTCCGACCGAGGATAGGCGCTATATAAGTATCCATATCATCAAATGACACTGTGTTTGTCAGTAAAGCGCTTAGAGCTTGGTTTCCGACCGAGGAAAGGCGCTATATAAGTATCCATATCATCAAATGACCCCATGTTTGTCAGCAAAGCGCTTAGAGCTTGGTCTCCGACCGAGGAAAGGCGCTATATAAGTAACCATATCAATATCAAATGACCCTGTGTTTGTCAGTAAAGCGCTTAGAGCTTGGTCTCCGACCGAGGAAAGGCGCTATATAAGTATCCATATCATCAAATGACCCCATGTTTGTCAGTAAAGCGCTTAGAGCTTGGTCTCCGACCGAGGAAAGGCGCTATATAAGTAACCATATCAATATCAAATGACCCTGTGTTTGTCAGTAAAGCGCTTAGAGCTTGGTCTCCGACC
>NC_134908.1:8443620-8456120 GCF_041734735.1 Babylonia areolata
CAGTTTCTTAGTAGATTTTAGAATTTCTGTTACTCCCCTTTTCCCTTTCCTACACATTTCTGACCATCCCGTTCTTAAACTCAACCTAGTCGTAAATATCATTCCTAAATACTTGTATACGTTGATGACTCGTACTTCTACATTACCATACAACCATTTTTCCCACTGTGATAAATAACCTCCGTTACGAAAAACAATAATATTAGTCTTATCCATATTAACAGTTAACTGTAATTTATCTGCTTCGTTTTTTAATACATTAAGCTGATTCTGTAATCCAACTACAGTGCTAGAGAGCAAAATCACATCATCTGCAAACATCAGCAAAAATATTTCCACAGCACCAGGGATTAACTGAATACCATGCCTACCTTTCTCTGACATTTCAATAGCTAATTCATTTATTAAGAATGCAAATAGTTGAGGACTTAAGAGACAGCCTTGTTTTACCCCACGGGGGCAACTGAAGAAATCAGAATATACTCCCTTTTCGCGCACACATGCCATGACTGAATTGTATATACCTCGCAGTGCATTGTACAATTTCCCATTAACACCAGTTTTTCTCAAAACATGCCACAATACATTTCTGTTCACGGAGTCAAATGCCTTTTTAAAGTCAACAAAAGCAACATATAACTTAGTATTCTTCATAAGAAATTTTTGGACCAAAGCATATAAAGTAAAAATATGATCTACAGTACTAAATCCTACTCTGAATCCTGCTTGTTCTTCAACAATTATTTCCTCTCTTTCGGCCCACTGGACAAGCCTTCTATTTAAAATATGTGTATATACTTTACTAATTACGCTTGTTAGAGCTACACCCCTATAGTTGTCTGGATTATTAGTGTCTCCTTTCTTATGAATTGGTACAATAATGGATTTACACCAATTTGTCGGAAATAATCCATCACCAAACAATTTGTTGAATAGTGACACAAGAAAATCAATAACAATTGCATCGACATTCTTCAGCATCTCACCGATTATCTTATCTGGGCCGGCACTTTTTCCATTTTTCAGACTTCTTACACTGGCCTTAATTTCATCTATAGTTATAGGGTCATTAAACAAAGGTTCATTAAAGATTTCTTCTTCTTCTTCTTCTTCTTCTTCTTCTCCTGTATCTGCGGTGTCCTGCCCCCCATCAAAAGAATTAAATACATGGTAAAAATGATCATACCATTGCTGTGAAGTGATTTCATTATAAATGACTGATTTCCTATTGACTGATCTAATAGTTGCCCAAAACATTTTTGAATCTTTTATTGATTCTTTTAACTGTTGTAGTTTCTTTTCATCAAAATCTTTTTTCTTCTCTTTCCTTAACTTAATATACTGTTTTCTTTCTTCTACATAAATGTTTTTCACTTCAGCTTTTCCTTCAACTGTTTTAGCTCTTTGAAACTTTTGCAACAATCTCCTAACCTGTCTTTTCTTTTGCCTACATTCATTGTCGAACCATTCGTTAACTGTTTTCTTTTTTCTGCCCACTGTCCTAACCATGCATGCAGCAGCTCCATAAAATGCATTGACAAAGAGCTCAATAGATTTGTTGATATCTGTAACCAGAGTCTCCATGACTGTATTCATGCACATTTTAAACTCATCAGAAGTTAGTTCATCTTTAAAAGTCTGTATATTTTCCTCTGACCACACCACCCTTTCCTCGCCACATTGTGCTACAAATGGTATAACTTTTTTGTCAATACATTGTTTCCATGTGAGCTGAACTGGCAGATGCCATGAAAAAAGAGAATCGTTTATTTTTAAATCACAGTTTGAAACAATTTCTCTAGACACCAGAAAATAATCAATAACACTGCATCCATGAGGAGATACAAAAGTAAATTCTCCCTCTGAATCAGTAATACAGGATCCATTCATGATGAAAAGATCAAACAAAAAACAAAAATCTAACAAGGATTTGCCAAAACTGTTAATAACTGTGTCTTTCGAACAACGCTTTCCACAAACATAATCATCATCATCATTATCATCATCCATACTCTGTATATAACTAACCATTTGTTCCTCTTTGGGTTGCTCATTACCTGTCCTGGCATTCAAATCTCCACAGACAACAAAATAAACATTATCATTACGAACTGATTCTAAAATATTTTCTTCTAAGATAAGAATTCCATCTTTTAATTGTGTGTGAATGTAAGCTGGCCCACCCTCAGGCACAACATAGCAGGCAACAAGAACAACATCTTTATCAACACCAAACACACATTTATCAATATGCACAACCACCACATTGTCACAATTTAACTGAATTTCTTTAACAAACTGAGCAAATTGCTTTCTTATCAGTAATAAAACCCCTCCTGAATGTCTTCCATGAGCTGATAATTTTTTCGCAGGGGCACTGAATTTTATATAATCAATAAAGATTGAACTAAAATCAAATGAATCATTCACGAACGTCTCTGTCAGACACACGAAATCATAGTTAGTAATAAAATTCACGAAAGAAACGTCTGTAAGTTTGCTGTACAAATTTTCTACATTATAATTCAGAAATGTTAATTCCGACACTTGATGATCAGGCCTGTCCTATTTACAACTGTTCGACCGCAAAGTCCGGCCACTGCTCCCAGCAGGTGACTTGTTCAGATGACGGGGCTGCCCTCTCAAGTAACCATGGATACCTGCTTGCTGTCCACCTCTGCCCGTCAAGCTTGAACCACCAACTGAACGATGCCCCACGCCCTGCCTGCCAACACGCGTGCTGCTGTCACTGCGGGAGTGAGCGCTGTCACCGGTGTCACTTCGGTCAGCTGCACGTGGAGCGGGGTCCGTGTTGTCGTCACGAGTCCGACCTGTTGAGACGCCACTGCCATTGGCTGCAGCCCGGTCACATGGCGGGGAACCCTTTCGACTGACGTCACCAGTGACGATGGGTGGGAATTCCTGGGTGGGGAGAAGGGAGGGGTGACTGTGATCAAGGCCATAGCGGGTGCGGGTGGGGCTAGGGGTGGGGGTGGGACTGATGTTGCTCTGTGGTACAGCACTGGAACCAGCCGTCCCTTCAGCATGATGCCTGGAATCTGGTCTGCGAGGTCCGATCGTCAGCTTTCCCCTCACAAAGAACGCCACCTTCCCTTCTCTCTTTGCTGCCGCTACCATGCCTGCTTGTCTCCTGGTCAAGTCGTTTGCCACTCTCACCCCTCTATCCTCTAACTTTGTTCTCAACTGTCTGTCTTTGATCAGCATCATTTTGTCTCTCCAACGCTTAAACTTAACGATCATTGTCTTTGGTTCTCCTGGCTTTGCCTGTCCCACTCGATGTGCTCGCACTATGTCTTCTTCTGTCCACTCTCTCTTCTCTTCTACCTTGTTGAGCACCTCACATACTGCTCTGGCACATGAATCATAGTCCTCTTTTTCACTCGGACTTAAGGGAGGAATGCCGAACAATCTAAGGTTGTCTCTCCGCGAAAACTCCTCTAATCTGTCTATCTCTTCATTGATTTTGCCCAGTTCTTCTTTCATTTCCTCTACCGTTGATGACATCCTCGCAGCCTCCTCCCTCTCTTCCCTGTTTTCCGCATACAAGTCAGTGAGATCAGCAGACACTTCGTCCACCCTGCCCCGCAACTGACTGCTCTCGTGTTCCAGTTTGTCACATCGCAGATTGATTTCTTCACACTTCTCAGCTACTTTTCCTAAATCATGTTTTATGTCACCCAGTTCTTCTCTGATGGCTTGATGCTGTTTTGTTTGTTCCTCTCTGTGTTGTCTCAGTTGTCTAGTCTGTTCCTCAAACTGTGCTTTGAACTGCTGACTTTGGAGTTGGAGAGCCGCCAGAATTTCCGACACAGCTTGTGAAGTGAAAGTGGTATCCCCGTCCACTGGTGTCTCCTCTGACCCACTTTTCTGACTGTCTTTTCCGTGCTGCCCGTGAAGGGGCCCTGGATTCTCCTCTACGTCATTACTCAGCAGGATTCTCCACACTGACAGCACAGCGTTGACAGCACACATGGAAAACACCACCGGCACGTGCATGGCAAACTTGACCTGGTTTGACCTGACATATTCCTGACTCACTTCCTCGTCATATGGCATTGTCCCTGTATTTATTGTTTGGTCGAGGATTGTCCATTGCAAAGGTACATTGTTCATCATATATATGTTCGAAGACACACAGAAGAAAATCTTCACCAATGCAAGAAGCAAAACACATGCTATGAGAATGTCACTGAGTGTCACGTCAACTGTGTCGCCGCTCACCTGTACTGTCCCATGCCTGACAGATGACCCACTTTTCACTGACCGGAGAAAAAGGCCAATTCTAGCCCTCCACATGTTCACATCGATCATTTTGTTGTCTTTTCAGTGTCCACACACAATGTTACTTCACACCAACAACGCACTTCACTGTAATGTTTGGAAAACGCCTTGAAATCCTCTTTGAAAAGGAGAACATTCCCGTCAGCTGCTTACTGGTCGCCATCTTGCGCATGCCCCCGTGAGATATGAGAGAGAGAGAGAGAGAGCGATAGAGGGAGGGGGGTGGGGGGGAGGGAAAGACAGACAGAAAGGGAAGAAAAGAGAGAGAGGAGGAGGGGGTGGGGACAGTTGGCAGAGAGAGGGAGAGAGAAAGAGGGGGAGAGAGCGGAGAGCTCAATAAAGCACGCTGACTCCGAATGCAAACTTTCATACGGCACTGCAAGAAATGTGTACTGCCCCCCCCCCCCCCCCCCCCCACACACACACACACACATATACACACACGCACGCACACACACACACACACACGCGCACACACACACACACACACGCACGCACGCACGCACACACACACACACAGACACACACGCACACACACACACACGCACGCACGCACGCACACACACACACACACACACACACAAACACACACACACACACACACACACACACACACACACACACACACAGAGTTCCTTATTTTGGAGAGAGAGAGAGAGAGAAGCAACTTGAGAAGGGAAAGTTAACTCCCACTTCACCATGTCTTCCTCCTCGAGTTTTCTCGTCTCCCTCTGTGCACGAAAGGGATAGGGGTGAGCGTGGGCAGAACAGACTCAGAGAAATTCAACGTGTGCCTTTTACTTTCACGATCATTGCTTCCAGCTCTTCATTGTGATCGATCAACATGTCAACTGACACGACGTAAAATAGAACAGACTCAGAGAAATTTAACTCTTTCCATACGAACGGCGAAAGAGACGACGTTAACAGCGTTTCACCCCATTTACCATCATCAAAATATTGCAAGCGGAAGGCTCTTATACTGAAGACGTGAATGTTGACAAAGAATACCACAATTCTGACGACGGAAGCTAAAGGTTGGGTCATTCAGACCTCGGATCTGCTGGAAAAAGCACCAGTTCTCTCTCTCTCGCTCGCTCTTTATATATATATATATTCTTTTCTTTTCTTTTTCTTTTTTTTAAATTTTTTGTAGGATTTTTTTTTTCGCAGTGTCTAGGCTAGACCACTCCAGCTAGCGAAGCGCTCCCCAGGGATAAACCCCGACCGGCACAGCTCCAGCCCGTCTTCTTCTGCGTTCACTCGTATGCACACGAGTGGGCTTTTACGTGTATGACCGTTTTTACCCCGCCATGTAGGCAGCCATACCCCGTTTTCGGGGGTGTGCATGCTGGGTATGTTCTTGTTTCCATAACCCACCGAACGCTGACATGGATTACAGGATCTTTAACGTGCGTATTTGATCTTCTGCTTGCATATACACACGAAGGGGGTTCAGGCACTAGCAGGTCTGCACATAATGTTGACCTGGGAGATCGTAAAAATCTCCACCCTTTACCCACCAGGCGCCGTCACCGTGATTCGAACCCGGGACCCTCAGATTGACAGTCCAACGCTTTAACCACTCGGCTATTGCGCCCGTCTTGCTCCAGCCCGTCAGTTACCGCTATTTTGATCATGTAATAATGATCCCTTATCGGCGACACAGAGCAGTGCCCCTGCAGAACAGGCAGCCAGACAACAGAACACCTGCTGCAGTCCTGCCCGCTCCACCAAGCGCTCCGAGAGAAAACCTGGCCCGACCCAATCCCAGCGGTCAGGAAGCTCTACGGAGGACTGGAGGACCTGCGACGTACTGCCGCCTTCATCGAGGAGACGACGGGAATCCATCTGATAAATGATGAACAAGACAACATAATAATGATCCCTACACTAAAAATTAAAAGTATTAATTAACTCGCTTTTTTCTGCTCATTCTTTTTTTTCTCCCCTCCTCCTTCAATCCTTCTCTCCCTCTCTCTCTCTCTCTCTCTCTCACACACACACACACACACAGAGGAGAAAAAAAAGTCTGTTGTTAGCATCTGGCAGCCACTGTGACAACCTGGCCATCATGAATGGAGTGATGACCTAGAGGTAACGCGAGAGAATCTGAGCGCGCTGGTTCCGGCGAATCACGGCTCAGCCGCCGATATTTTCTCCCCCTCCACTAGACCTTGAGTGGTGGTCTCACGGCTGGACGCTAGTCATTCGGATGAGACGATAAACCGAGGTCCCGTGTGCAGCATGCACTTAGGGCACGTAAAAGAACCCACAGCAACAAAAGGGTTGTTCCTGGCAAAAATTCTGCAGAAAAATCTACTTCGATAGGAAAAAACAAATAAAACTGCACGCATGAAAGAAATAAAAAAATAAAATAAAATAATAAAAATGGGTGGGGCTCTCAGTGTAGCGACGCGCTGTCCCTGGGGAGAGCAGTCCGAATTTCACAGAGAGAAATCTGTTGTGACAAAAAAAAAGAAAAAAGAGAAATACAAATACCAGGTCAGGCGCCAGTACTATTGGCCACAGTCCACAGCTGTCAGGGAAAGGGCATCCCAATCCTGAATTGTGACAGCTGTTCTCTCTCTCTCTCCCTCCCTCTCTCTCTCTCTCTCTCTCTCTCTCTCTCTCTCTTTCTTTTCTTCTTCTATCATTGTATATTTTTACCTGCTGTTAGCATCCTGCTGTGTGTCCTACAATAGATCTGGGACAGCTGTTATATTTTTTCTTCTTTTTTCTTCTTCTCTCATCAGTGTATATTTTCACCTGCTGTTTGCATTCGAATATTTATGTGACCAAGCGCGCTATGCTTGCTCCAACACTATTCACGTACAAGCCAGAACAGACGACGTTTTCTCTCCTAACCCTTGCACAGAATATGTGACGTCACTCTGCTTACATCATTTTGTCCTGGCTAGACCACCTGCTGACTGCTCGACCAGTGTCGCGTCGCGATACGTCATTGGCTGAGAGCAAACTTGTGTTTCTGTTCCACAGTATTTAATTAATAGCTCTTTTGTCAGATCAGTAAACTACTAGTATTATATACTGACAGAATCGTCTTAATTCCATCTTTAAATCTATTCCATTTATGTTTGCCTACGTGAAACTGATTTAACGCAGTTTGTAATTTTCAGCGACGAGCTCGTTAAAACTGACCCTGTTCAGGTGACTTAAATTAAGATTATAAATTCATCTTAAATAATCAACACTTCATTTTACACTCATTATAAAGTAGGCGTTGAGCTCTTTCTTTTGCAACTTATCCGATGCAAATCGGTTCAGTAATCATCTAGAAATCTGTCACTGAACACCATTAAACAAACACAATTGTCATCAGATTCTCCGTGATTAGTGACGATCTGATCGCAAGCACACGTGACGGACTTTGTGGTCCGCTAAACTTGCATAAATTGGCAAAGTGAATGATGAGTGGTCATTTCATACCTGGTCAGTCATCTGACCAGAGCCTGCTCTCTCTCTTGCTGTGTCGCGGGCAGTGTGTCGTGTGTGTCCCCACAACGGCTGACACTTCGCAACGTATCGCTGCACTGTCTTCTCTTAAACTAGTTCTCTTCTAGTCTTCTTCTTCTTAGTTCTTCTCCTAGTTGTCTTCTTCTCTTAGGTCTTCTCTTTTTATGTAAATAAAACAATAGAAAACCCATTTGTGACTGGCCTCTATATGTTCCTGGCCTGTGCGTGGGATCTTGTCTATCCTTTCATTCAATCAATCAATTAGTTAAGTCTTTTGTACCCTATTAGAACCACTCGGAGCACGGCTACATTTACAATACAGAAGAGTTATCTAGCTAACGACAATTTTTTTTTTCTTTTTTTTTTTCTCCAATGTCAGTGTCATATCTCTTCATCATCCAGGGGATTGGGGGTGGACTCAGGCAGGCAATAAATTCAATCATATTTAGACATTCATTTACTTCTTCTTCTTCTTTTTTTTTTTTGTTTTTTTTTGAAGGCCTGACGGACTAAACGCGGCGTTGGCCGGGTAACGCTGCTGGTCAAGCATCTGGTGTGGTGTGGTGTGGTGTAGCAGCGCATATGGATTTGCCCGAACGCAGTGACGCCCCCTTGAGCTACTGATACTGATACCATCGACCTCTGAGTCCCTCTATGGTGTGGCACTGTCCGATTCGCCCATTATCGGTTCCTGTTTCGCCTACTGATTAGTGATGAGTCTATGCCGCCATTGCACTCACGTAGGCCTCTTGAGCGTCAGTTTGACTCTTTGTCCCGTTTCTCCCACTCTTTTAAACTTTTTGACGTAATAAACTGAATGGAATATGTGTGTGTGTGTGTGTGTGTGTGTGTGTGCATGCTTGCTATTTGGTGTATTGCAGAGATTACATAATTATGTACTTCTGAATATCATTTTTTTTTATTGTGTAAAAGAGCAACCAATGTCTTTTCGAGTACACAGTGTTGTTGTCAAGTGTTCACAGAGAAAGAGAGAGAGAGAGAGTGTGTGTGTGTGGCGAAACAAGGATATCAGTTCACAAGGTGGCGAATTTGGAATTGACGAATCGAAACGACACCCCCTCTAACACCCCTTAACTCCCCCTCCCCCTCCCATCCCTTAACCCCTTCGTTCCTTCCCTCCATGCACACAGACATTAAATATAATTACTGCTATTAGTTAAATTAAAGCCCGCATTTGGATAGACCAACGTACATTTGTCAATGCTCACGCCCCCTAAGGAAAAAGCACTCTGTGCGACGCTGTTGGAAGTTACCTACTCTTTGGTGCCTCCACCTTTTTCATCCACGTCGGCGTCGCGGCGAAGTTTGCAAACAGCACGTTACGTCTGCATCCACTCGTTCGTTCCATCGCATCATTTGCTTTATCATTGCAATCCACGCAGCTGATGCCGGTAGCTCGTTCTGCACATTTCTGAAGACATGGGCAGCAAAAAGAAAAGCGGTAACAAGCAACAAGGTTAGTATCGTATCGATTTCAAGATAAAAGTTTTCATCGCTGTGAGAGAAACGAAACTTGAAAAGCCATCATGATCGAAGGAATTTATTTTTAGTTTACCAATGACAACGTGACAGATGTCACATCCAAGAGAAACGCAACTTTTTGATGGTGATGAAGTATACTTTGCTGACAAAGACAGAAACACATTGGGTTTTTTTAGTTGTTGTTCATTCTTCGCACCAAATTCTTGAAATGTAATCGGTCGTTGCCCTGGTACCGAAGCGTGCAAGTGGTGAGCTTTGGTATGTGGCAACACTTGGTAAGAGGACAGAGCCCATAGAGGAGGAAGTAGAAGTCTGTCAACAACTGTATTGCTCCGGCACTGGCATTCCATAGGAATAGTTGTTGTCACCACATTCCAGATAGACAGAAATTGTCAGTCTCTGATATATTAAATTGTTGCGGCAATTGAATCATTGATATGCTCCCGCCAACCCCCACCCCCACACCCTCTTTACCTTTTGTTGTGTTCTTGTTTACACAGATTACAGACTGAATTAACCAGAAATGTAGGTGATTTTACTTATCTGCACCCACCCCCTCTTGTGGTTTCCCCACACCATTTCCACCCCAAAATGTTTGTCTTAAGAAGCTTACAGTCAGATTTGCAGAATTTTGCTGAATGAGCTGTTTTAGCAATTTAGAATTTGGATGTGTGTCCCTTTCCCATGTATTGCATGTTATCAATTGAAAATCATGTTGAGATATTTTGTACATATGTCTCTTCATTTTGTTTATTTATTTCTTAGTGCAATATTTAATTTTGATTCATTGAAATGCACTTGTTATTTATTTATTTATTTATTTTATTGTGTGTGTGGTGTTTTTTTTAAAATTCGATGTGTATATCAAGTAAGTAGAAAAAAAGACACTAGACATTTAAAACATTACAGTTGTTGCTTGCCCCCTTACTTCATATTTTTATCCTTTGACAGTCTTTTGTACCTGATATCTTTTTCTATTTAACTGTATATTCTTCAGCAAAAGAAGAAAGAAAAGAAGAAGAAGAAGCAGAAACCACACAGAACCATGTACAAATACATTTTCTCCACTTCCAGTTCTGCTTTGAAACAACACACACACACACACACACACACACACACACACACACACACACACACACACACACACACACACACACACAGATGTGCGCGCGCGTGCACACACACACACACACAAACATGAGTACGCGAACACACACACACACACACACACACACACACACATTGTCTGTCTCTCTCCTTGGTTATTGTGTGCACTTGATTCTCATAAAATAAATGTGATCTGTGAATATAATACTTTTCCTCTCATAAAATTTCAGACAGTTTAAGAGTCCTGAAAGGAATCTTGACCATAAACATAAAACACTGAAAGCAAATGAAGCTTACACTTTTCATAGTACAGTTGATTATTTTGATTGGTATCAGTAATAAGATATAACCAACATCGACTACTTTTGACCATGATTAACATCAGCTTTCTGTGACATTTCAAGTTTGTAATGATTGCAAAAAGAAAAGGATATATCTGTTTAGTAGTACTGAAGAAGTTTTTGTCAGAATTTGAGGTGGAAAACCCAAATTGAACTGAACAGTAGCAAAAATTGATAACAAGCAAACACAATGGATAAAGACGTATTTCTGCATTGTTCCTTAATTGTGTAGTGTGTAGTGTGTGTGTGTGTGTGTGTGTGCGAGCACGTGCATATGTGTGTGTGTGTGTGTGTGCGCGTTTGGTTTTTCAATCTGGTCACTAGCTAACAAAGGACTTTAACTTTAAAGAGTAAATCTTTTCCCACCATTGGTTTAAATAATCTTTAATTATTCAACAATACACATGATTACAATGCAATGAATGACAAAAGAGCATCAACAAGCTTAAAGCTTATACTGTGCTCACAACGTTGCACTTCAATTTTATCATGACGGCTGATGAACCATATTATGACTTGTATCAAATAACATTCATAAACAGTAAGTAATGAAATAATGAAATAAAACAAATAAACAAACAGTACATAGTATAGTAAAATAATGCTAATATCAATATCAACATGAGACCAAATCCACCACCACCAGAGTAATTGGCCTAATAGAAGAAAAACACGAAGAAGAAGAAGAAAATTTAGAAGAATGGAATTTTACCACCATTGACTTGCAAAGATTGCATAAATTGTCCCTGTGGACCCAAGTTATTAAGTTGTAGGGGAGGGCGTTTACCCGTGCCTCCCAGGCATGTTAATGAAGTGATGTTCTGAATTTTGATCCCAGAGGGGGGGGGCTTACACATGCGTTGTTTGTTCAGTTTGTAAGGACAGATCGTTTACGTTAAGGTTTGATTCTTATTTTTTATGTATGGGTGTGTGTCGCTTGAAGATTTCAAATAAGCCCCAGTGTATTGAGCCCACCTTTGTGTAGGTTTATAGAACGTGTACATGAGTCGTTCTCCTCGTGTTGTGCGTTTCTTTGCGCGCACGAAAGGTTGTGTTTATATTTTCCTTTGAAATTGGTTCAAGTGTATAGCGTAGAATAGAAAAAGAACAACAAACCCAAAAAAGAAAAACACACACACACACATGTATAGCACAGAATAGAAAAGAACAGCCAACCCAAAACACACACACACACACACACACACACACACATGTATAGCACAGAATAGACAAGAACAGCAACCCCCCAAAAAACACACACACACACAAATGCAAAAACAGACAACAACAAAAACCACCTTGCCTGTAGCATACCATTCAGGGTTTAGTTTGCTATGAAAAAAACAAAACAATAAACAACAGATTGGGAAGCGTGTCTTTGACAGTTTTGTCAATGCTTACAAAGCTGAAATTTAAGGGAAATTAAAGAAAAACAACATATATATATATATATATATATATATATATATGTATATATATATGTTGTTGTTTTTTCTTTGAGGGGTGTTGATGTTTAAACTGCTAATAAATGGTAATAGTTTCTGATGAAACATGCTTGGAACTAAAAGAAACAGAGAAGGGAAACGATTCATTGATTTATTTCCAGTTAAAAGTTATTTCAGTCCTTTCAAAACACATCTGTACAAATCTACTTCTTGTAAGTCTTGAGTATCATGACTTGTGTTTTGTGTTATTTTCACCCTTTTTGACTCACTTGTGTAAACAAAGTAAGTCTATGTTTTAACCCGGTGTTCGGTTGTCTGTGTGTGT
>NC_134908.1:8461120-8466120 GCF_041734735.1 Babylonia areolata
AGAAACCCCAAGTGATGGTAACCCTGTCAGTGCCAAGCCTGTTTGTATTCGCATTTGTATTTCTTTTTTATCATAGCAGATTTCTCTGCATGAAATTCGGGCTGCTCTCTCCCAGGGAGAGTGCATCGCTACACTACAGCTCCACCCTTTTTAAAAAATTTTTTCCTGCGTGCAGTTTTATTTGTTTTCCCTATCGAAGTGGATTTTTCTGCAGAATTTTGCCAGCAACAACCCTTTTGTTGCCGTGGGTTCTTTTACATGCGCTAAGTGCATGCTGCACACGGGACCTTGGTTTATCGTTTTATCTGAATGATTAGTGTCCAGACCACCACTCAAGGTCCAGTGGAGGGGGAGAAAATAACGGCGGCTGAGTCGTGATTCGAACCAGCGCGCTCAGATTCTCTCGCTTCCTAGGCGGACGCGTTACCTCTAGGCCATCACTCCACTATGTTATATGCTTATTCACAATTATTTGCCAACAGATGTTTTGGTTGCATGGGGTGAGAACTGAAAAAAAACTATCTAGCAATGTAGCATGCAAACTACTAAAGGGAAGTAAACATAGCCTGTACTTTTCTGAATGGAAAATGAACATGCTATCCAGTTATGGCAGTTTCACATTAATTCAGTGGTTTAGTTATTGGAAAATTCCTACAATTTCCGTCTTGGGGCACTTTTTTTTTCTTTTTTTTGCACACCAGAAGGGGACGGAAATTTCCATCTTGGGGAACTCAAAGGAGGTTAAGTTATACTTATTGTCTGTGAATAAGACAAAACTTTGTTGAAACCGCCCGTGAATAAATATGTAAAAGTTGTTATGCAGAATCATTGAAAAGATTTCTTCCCTGCTCATCCAGCTCCCAACACACACGTTGCTTCAGTCTGTGTTAAATGCAGTTTGCTGTCGTTTCAAAACAGATGCGTCTCTATTCAGATTCATTTTTATTTTACGTTCGTGTCATTTATGAACTACGTAATCTTGCCACTTCTCTGTTCAGATTGGGCTCCAAATAAATGCATTTTCTCAAATTTCTATTCCATAATTCTACTACCTTTACTACTACCTTTTTTTTTATATCATAATTATTATTTATTTATTTATGTAAGCTTATCTATTATTTATTCACCTTTTTTTTCTTCTCAAGGCCTCACTAAGCGCGTTGGGTTACGCTGCTGGTCAGGCATCTGCTTGGCAGATGTGGTGTAGCGTATATGGATTTGTCCGAAGGCAGTGATGCCTCCTTGAGCTACTGAAACCGAAACTGAAACTGTTCAGATTGTTATTTCGTTTTACGTAACGTCCTTCACCTTGATCTTTGTGCAGCGACGGAAAAACCCAAAGGTCAGGCCAACGGAGGAGGAGGAGGAGGCGGCCAAAGCAAAGCCTCAACCAGCACCACCACCACCACCCCGCAGCCGAGCAAGAAGGCACAGACCGTCGCGCCCCCCTCTCCCCCGAAAGGGAAAGACAAGCAGCAGGGGAAGGCATCCAAAGCAGGGGGAAAGAACTCTTCCTCTTCCTCTTCCTCTTCCTCTCCTCCTCTTTCCCTGTCGTCGTCGTCGTTTCCGCGGCAACCTGAGTCCCGGTTGCCATGGCGACTGATTCTGCTGCTCAGTATTCTGGCTGGCGGGGCTGCCGTGGTGTGTGTGAACGAGCCGGCCAGATCTGTTATAGGTAAGGTTTGGTTTGGTTTTGTTGTTTGTTTTGTCGTTTGTTTTGTTTTTTGTTGTTGGGGAGCAAGGTGGTGGAATGGTTGAGACGCTTTATTCTGCTAAATACACAGTGTCCGTTGAGGAAATGGGTTCGATTCCGACTGCCGTCGCTCTTTCTCCCAAAGTTTGACCCAGGAAGATCAAAGTGAGCGTGTGTGGTGTGTTTGAACGAGCCAGCCACATCTGTTATAGGTAAGGTTAGGTTTAGTTTTGTTTTGTTTGTTGTGTTGTTTGGTGGTGGCATGGTTAAGATGCTTAATCTGCCTAATACAGTGTCCGTGAGGGTCCAGGTTCGATTATTCTTGCTCTCGCCCATTCTCCCAAAATTTGACTTGGGGAAAATCAAAGTGAGCGTGTGTGGTGTGTGTGAACGAGCCAGCCAGATCTGTCATAGGTAAGGTTAGGTTTAGTTTTGTTTTGTTTGTTCTGTTGTTTGGTGGTGGCATGGTTAAGACGCTTAATTTGCCTAATACAGTGTCTGTGAGGGTCTGGGTTCGATTCCGACTGTCGTCGCTCTTTCTCCCAAAGTTTGACTTGGGGAAAATCAAAGTGAGCATGTGTGGTGTGTGTGAACGAGCCAGCCAGAGCTGTTATAGGTAAGGTTAGGTTTAGTTTTGTTTTGTTTGTTGTGTTGTTTGGTGGTGGCATGGTTAAGATGTGTAATCTGCCTAATACAGTGTCCGTGAGGGTCTGGGTTCGATTCTAGCTCTTGCCCATTCTCCCAAATTTGACTTGGGGAAAATCGAAGTGAGCGTGTGTGGTGTGTGTGAACGAGCCAGCCAGATCTGTTATAGGTAAGGTTAGGTTTTGTTTTGTTTGTTGTGTTGTTTGGTGTTGGGGGGTGGGGCGGGGCGAGGTGTTGGCATGGTTAAGATGTTTAATCTGCCTAATACAGTGTGAGTGTCCGTGAAGGTCTGGGTTCGATTCTTGCTCTCGCCCATTCTCCCAAAGTTTGACTCGGAAAATTGAAGTGAGCGTGTGTGGTGTGTGGGAATGAGCCAGCCAGATCTGTCATAGGTAAGGTTAGGTTTAGTTTTGTTTTGTTTGTTCTGTTGTTTGGTGGTGGCATGGTTAAGACGCTTAATCTGCCCAGTACAGTGTCCGTGAAGGTCTGGGTTCGATTCTTGCTCTCGCCCTTTCTCCCACAGTTTGACTTGGAAAATCAAAGTGAGCGTGTGTGGTGTGTTTGAACGAGCCTGCCAGATCTGTCATAGGTAAGGTTAGGTTTAGTTTTGTTTTGTTGTGTTGTTTGGTGTTTGGGGGGGACGAGGTGGTGGCATGGTTGAAATGCTTTAACCCTTTGAGCCCTGAGTTCCTGAGCAACTTTAACCCTTCTGCCTGAGCTCCTGAGCCAAAATTTGCAAATAATTGGTATTAAACCCTTTGAGCCCTGACCACCGCTTTACCGGTGGCAGAGAAAAATGACATAATGCCCAGCCACCGGTTGAGCGGTGCGTAAACACTTGAAGCGTGCAGAGTCTCAACCTGGCCCGTCAGGGCAGAAATCAGGGACAAAACGTGTGAGAAAACAACTGTACACAACGCAGCAAGTAATTGATATGCTTTATGATTTATCGGAAGTAGAGTATGACAATGATTACTCTGATAGTGAGGTGGAATTCGAATCAGATGATTTTGCTACAGATAGTGATCATGAAAATGAATCTGAGCATGCAGAATCAGTTGATCAAAGGAGGCGTGTCAGGTTGAGACTCTGCATGCTTCATGGTAGAAATTGATTTTTTTTATCCGAAGCACAAGCACAAAACACAGTGAAAAGGCGCAGCAGTGTTGGTACTACGTTCGCTGACGTCAGAATATTTAAGGTTTTTCTGATTGGCTCTTCAATACAAGTCAACCAATAGCAAAACACGACACAGGTGTTTACGCACTGCTCAGCCGGTGGCCAGGCATTATGCCACCCCTCCCCACCACCGGCAAAGCGGTGGTCAGGGCTCAAAGGGTTAATCTGCCACACACAGTGTCCGTGAGGGTCCAGGTTCGATTCCTGTACTCAACCCTTCTCCCCAAGTTTGACTCAGAGAATCAAAATGAGCGTCTAGTCATTTAAGATGTTTAATCTGCCTAGGTATCGAATATAACATAGATGTGTCATGATACAATCTGTCCATAAAGCCCTTTTATGTGTGTAATCGTAATATGGGTGTAAGTGTGCAGAGGAAGAAGTAAGTGTAGATAACGAAGATTAAACAGATGTGTTATGATACATTCTAATTTCTATCCATAAAGCCCTTTAATGTGTACAGTCGTAAAGTGGGTGTAACTGTTAAGTGTGCAGAGAAAGAAGTAAGCGTAGGTAACGAAGATTAAACACATGTGTTACAATACATTCTAATTTCTATCCATAAAGCCCTTCAGTGTGTGTAATCGTAAATTAGGTGAAAGTCTACAGAGAAAGATACAAGCATAGGCATCGAATATAAAATAGATGTGTCATGATACAATCTATCCGTAAAGTCCTTAAATGTGTACAATCGTAAAGTGGGTATAACTGTTAAGTGTACAGAGAAAGAAGTAAGCGTAATTGCAAGCATGTGAAGATATCGTATACAGATAGAACAGATGCATTTTGATAACAGCCTGTCCGTGACCACTTTTAACACATTGAGCCCTGTACCCAAAGCATTGCATTGACGTCCAGATTAGTCTGGCAAAACGGTTTTCACGATCTGACACATTATGCAGAAACCACAAAGAAAGTGGAACTGACTTCTACAGTATTTTGCTAGATGTGTCCTCATGTAAATTGGAGGAAAAGCAGTATATTTTCTGCAGGTTTTTTTTTGGGGGGTGGGGGGGGGGGTGAGGGGGTGGTTTCCACATCGCTGTGGCACGGGAGTCTGTTGGGGTTGTAAATTCCCCAGGGTTGAATGGGTTAAACTTGACGGGCGCAGTAGCCGAGTGGTTAAAGCATTGGACTTTCTATCTGAGGGTCTGGTGTTTGAATCACGGTGACGGCGCATGGTGGGTGTAAAGGGTGGAGATTTTTTCCGATCTCCCAGGTGTAGACCTGCTAGTGCCTGAACCCCCCCCCCCCCCCCCCCCCCCTCGTGTGTATATGCAAGCAGAAGATCAAATACGCACGTTAAAGATCCTGTAATCCGTGTCAGCGTTCGGTGGGTTATGGAAACAAGTACATACCCAGCATGCGCACCCCCGAAAGCGGAGCATGGCTGCCTACATGACAGGGTAAAAACGGTCATACACGTAAAAGCCCGCTCGTGTATAAATTTGAGTGAATGTGGAAGTTGCAGCCCACGAACGAA
>NC_134908.1:8471120-8533620 GCF_041734735.1 Babylonia areolata
AAGGGATCCGGGTAAAGACCACCCCAAAAGAGGCAGCGGCGGCGGCAGCAGGGATCTTCTCCCACGGAAAACGGAAGCAAAAAAGAAGGCGGAGAAAAACTGGAAACACTGCCCCCCCAGGATGGTCGGAAGCCAGCTGGAAAAGAAAACGAACAAGTTTCTGACAGAGCGCCTCAGAGGTCAGAGGAACCTGCCAAAAAGGATGAAAAACCTGCCGACTCTAAACCTACAGAAAAACCTGCTCAGAAACCTCTAGAAAAAGAAGAAAAACCAGCTCAGAAACCAGTAGAAAAGAAGAAAAACCAGCTCAGAAACCAGCGGAAAAGGAAGAAAAACCTGCTCAGAAACTAGCAGAAAAAGAAGAAAAACCTGCTCAGAAACCAGCAGAAAAGGAAGAAAAACCAGCTCAGAAACCAGTGGAAAAAGAAGAAAAACCTGCTCAGAAACCTGTAGAAAAAGAAGAAAAACCAGCTCAGAAACCTGTAGAAAAAGAAGAAAAACCTGCTCAGAAACCAGCTGAAAAGGAAGAAAAACCAGCTCAGAAACCAGCTGAAAAAGAAGAAAAACCTGCTCAGAAAACGGAAGAGAAGCAGGACTCTAAACCTGCAGAAAAACCTGCTCAGAAACCTGTAGAAAAAGAAGAAAAACCTGCTCAGAAGCCTGTTGAAAAAGAGGAAAAACCTGCTCAGAAACCAGCTGAAAAAGAGGAAAAACCTGCCCAGAAACCAGTAGAAAAAGAGGAAAAACCTGCCCAGAAAACGGAAGAGAAGCGTGACTCAAAATCTCCAGAAAAACCTGCTCCGAAACCAACAGAAAAAGAAGAAAAAGCCACCCCTAAACCAGCCGAAAAACCAGACTCCAAACCAGCAGAAAGTTCGGACAGCAGGAAACGGGACGAGCAGCCTGACGAGAAACAGAAGAGAAAGGGGCAGGAAGAAGAAGGAGAAGAAGAAGAAAAGGAAAAGACACCTGAAAGCAAGGACCAAAAACCCGTTACGCCAAAGTCCACGGATACAGCGGCAGCAGCAGACGACGCGACTAAGAGCGTGAAAAAGGACGACTACGCCAAAGCAGACATTACGAACGAAGCCGACTACAAGATTCGTGACAAGCTGGATGAAGCTGACGATTGGTTGGCAAAGGTAAGCGTGCTTGAGTGCATCTACGGATGTCTGGAGAGAGTATGCATGCAAGTGGTGTGGTGTGTGTGTGTGTGCACAAAAGGTATGTGTTTGGGATGCTCAATTCTTCTTAGAGAGGGAATCTTTCTGCAAGAATGTCAACATTGCTTTGATAGATACTTTTCAAAATCTATAGAGACATGCTCTAGAGACGAGTAGTAAATGTTATCGAAATTTCAAAAAGTGGATTTGGTAGAGAAAAATATATGTCAAATGCCAGATAATTACGTTATCAGCTTCTTCAGATTTCGAAGTAGTAATCATAAGCTGGAAATAGAAACAGGGAGACACAAAGGCATACCAGGAGAGTTACGGCTTTGTAAGGTTTGTAACATGTCTGTGATTGGGGATGAGTTTCATTTTATAATGGAATGTCCCAATTATGATCAGGTACGAAATAGATATGTTCCTAAAAATATTTTCTCCAAAATGGGTTTTTAATTTTTGTAATATGCTCAAAGGAGGCAAAAAAGTCATTTTAGCTGTAAGTAAGATGATTAGATTTGCAAATGTTGCCTAGCTACACTTTTGGAGTTAAAAGACATTTGTGTTTTCTCAACTTCTATGTGACATTGTTGTGTATTTGGAAATGTTTGTTCTGGGCATGAAAAGATTATTTTGCAGTAATCCTCCATACTACAATAGGAGTGAAAGGATGATTAAAACTTGAACTTGATTGCGTCAAAAGATGAGGAGAGAGTGGGAATATGAATTGTAAGTGGTGTGGAGTATGTATAAAACGGTACATGTGTCTACATGAGTGCATCTATGCAGGAGAAAAAAGAATGCGAATATGTAAAAGGTGTGATGTGTGTAGCAAAGGTATATGTGTGTGTGAGTGCGTCAAAAGATGAGGACAGAGTTTGAATGTGCAATTGGTGTGGTGTGTGTATAAAAGGTACATGTATGAGTGCATCTATAGATGAGAAAAGAGAGTGACTGTGTATAGTAAGTGGTGTGATGTTTGCACGAAAGGTGTGTGTGTGTACATGAGTACATCAAGAAATGAGAATGAGACAGTGTGAATATGTGAGTGGTGTGGTGTGTGTGTGTGTATAAAAGTAAGTGCATCTATGAATGAGAAAAGAGAGCGTGTTTTGTAAGTGGTGTGGTGTGTGTGTACAAAAGGTATGTATACATAAGTTCATGAGTACATATGGATGAGAGAGTGTGTAAAGTGGTATGGTGTGTGCATGAAAGGTATATGTGTGTACATGAGTGCATCAAACGATGAAAAGGACAAAGTGAATCATGTTAAGTGGTGTGGTGTGTGTGTGTGTGTACAGTAAGTGGTGTGGTGTGTGTGTGTATAAAAGTGAGTGCCTCGATGAATGAGAAAAGAGAGTGTGTACAGTAAGTGGTGTGGTGTGTGTGTGTGTGTACAGTAAGTGGTGTGGTGTGTGTGTGTGTACAGTAAGTGGTGTGGTGTGTGTGTGTGTATAGTAAGTGGTGTGGTGTGTGTGTGTGTGTACAGTAAGTGGTGTGGTGTGTGTGTGTGTGTACAGTAAGTGGTGTGGTGTGTGTATAAAAGTGAGTGCCTCGATGAATGAGAAAAGAGAGTGTGTATAGTAAGTGGTGTGGTGTGTGTGTGTGTACAGTAAGTGGTGTTGTGTGTGTGTGTACAGTAAGTGGTGTTGTGTGTGTGTGTGTACAGTAAGTGGTGTGGTGTGTGTGTGTATACAGTAAGTGGTGTTGTGTGTGTGTGTACAGTAAGTGGTGTTGTGTGTGTGTGTGTACAGTAAGTGGTGTGAAGTGTGTGTGTGTATAGTAAGTGGTGTGGTGTGTGTGTGTATAAAAGTGAGTGCCTCGATGAATGAGAAAAGAGAGTGTGTACAGTAAGTGGTGTGGTGTGTGTGTGTGTACAGTAAGTGGTGTGGTGTGTGTGTGTGTACAGTAAGTGGTGTGTGTGTGTGTACAGTAAGTGGTGGGGTGTGTGTGTGTGTACAGTAAGTGGTGTGGTGTGTGTGTGTGTATAGTAAGTGGTGTGGTGTGTGTGTGTGTATAAAAGTGAGTGCCTCCATGAATGAGAAAAGAGAGTGTGTATAGTAAGTGGTGTGGTGTGTGTGTGTGTGTGTGTGTACAGTAAGTGGTGTGGTGTGTGTGTGTGTGTGTACAGTAAGTGGTGTGGTGTGTGTGTGTGTGTGTACAGTAAGTGGTGTGGGTGTGTGTGTGTGTACAGTAAGTGGTGTGGTGTGTGTGTGTGTATAAAAGTGAGTGCCTCCATGAATGAGAAAAGAGAGTGTGTATAGTAAGTGGTGTTGTGTGAGTGTACAAAAGGTGTATACTGTACATTGCATTGTATTGTGTAGCCCAAATTTCGCACAGAGAAAATCTGTTACGACCAAAAAATTATCAAAAAAAAAAAAAAAAAAAAAGTAATGAGTGGATGTCTCTCTGCTCTTTTCCTCTCATGGGGGAATTCGAGGTGGCTCTCAATCGCTTCAACAGCACTGAAGAGACAGCCTGAATTTCACACGGAAACATCTGTCATGACAAAAAAAAACAAAAAACAAAAGTTAGTAAAAGAAGAAAAGAAAAGAAAAAGTAAGCAAATAATGAGTGACGTCTCTCTGTCTCTTTTTCTCAGGGAGAATACGAGGTGGTCCTCCAGTAAAAAAATAAATAAATAAATAAAATAAAAAAGTTCGTAAATAATGAGTGACGCCTCCATCTATTCCTCTCAGAGGCAATATGAGGTGGTCCTCTAGTTGAAAAGAAAACAAAAGTTCGTAAATGATGAGTGACGTCTCTGTCTTTTCCTCTCGGGAGGAATACGACGTGGTTGTCTAGTTTAAAAAAAAAAAAAAAAAAAAAAAAAAAAAGGTTGTAAATAATGAGTGACGCCTCCATCTATTCCTCTCAGGGGCAATATGAGGTGGTCCTCTATTTGAAAAGAAAACAAAAGTTCGTAAATGATGAGTGACGTCTCTGTCTTTTCCTCTCGGGAGGAATACGACGTGGTTGTCTAGTTTAAAAAAAAAAAAAAAAAAAAAAAAAAAAAGTTAGTAAAAGAAGAAGAAAAAAAAAAACTAAGCAAATAATGAGTGACGTCTCTCTGTCTCTTTCTCTCAGGGAGAATACGAGGTGGTCACCTCGTTTAAAAAAAAAAAGAAAGAAAAAAAAAGGTAATGAATGATGAGTGACGCCTTCATCTCTTCCTCTCAGGTTGAATACGAGGAGGTCCTGTAGTAAAATTTTTTTTTTTTTTAAGTTTGTAAATAATGAGTGACGTCTCTCTGTCCCTTCCTCTCAGGGAGAATACGAGGTGGTCCTCCAGGAAAAAAAAAAAAAAAAAAAAAAAAAAAGAAAGAAAGAAAAAAGAAAAAAAAGTTCGTAAATAATGAGTGACGCCTCCATCTGTTCCTCTCAGAGGCAATACAAGGTGGTCCTCTAGTTGAAAAGAAAACAAAAGTTCGTAAATGATGAGTGACGTCTCTCTGTCTCTTCCTCTCAGGGAGAATACGAGGTGGTCACCTCGTTTAAAAAAAAAAAAGAAAGAAAAAAAAAAGGTAATAAATGATGAGTGACGCCTTCATCTCTTCCTCTCAGGTTGAATACGAGGAGGTCCTGTAGTAAAATTTTTTTTTTTTTAAGTTTGTAAATAATGAGTGACGTCTCTCTGTCTCTTCCTCTCAGGGGGAATACGAGGTGGTCCTCCAGTTAAAAAAAAAAAAAAAAAAAAAAAAAAGAAAAAAAAGTTCGTAAATAATGAGTGACGCCTCCATCTATTCCTCTCAGGGGCAATACGAGGTGGTCCTCTATTTGAAAAGAAAACAAAAGTTCGTAAATGATGAGTGAAGTCTCTCTGTCTCTTCCTCTCAGGGAGAATACGAGGTGGTCGTCTAGTTTAAAAAAAAAAAAAAAAAAAAGTTAGTAAAAGAAGAAGAAAAAAAAAAAACTAAGCAAATAATGAGTGACGTCTCTCTGTCACTTCCTCTCAGGGAGAATACGAGGTGGTCACCTCGTTTAAAAAAAAAAAGAAAGAAAAAAAAAGGTAATGAATGATGAGTGACGCCTTCATCTCTTCCTCTCAGGTTGAATACGAGGAGGTCCTCCAGTAAAAAAAAAAAAAAAAGAAAAAAAAAAGAAAAAAGTTCGTAGATAATGAGTGACGCCTCCATCTGTTCCTCTCAGAGGCAATACAAGGTGGTCCTCTAGTTGAAAAGAAAACAAAAGTTCGTAAATGATGAGTGACGTCTCTTGTCTTTTCCTCTCAGGAGGAATACGACGTGGTTGTCTAGTTTTTAAAAAAAAAAAAAAAAAAAAAGGTTGTAAATAATGAGTGACGCCTCCATCTATTCCTCTCAGGTGGAATATGAGATGGTCCTCTAGTTGTAAAAAAAAAAAAAAAAAAAAAAGTTTGTAAATAATGAGTGACGTCTCTCTGTTCTCTTCCCGTCAGGGGAAATTCGAGGTGGCCCTCAACCACTTCGACAACATCCTGCGGAAGCACCCCGGCAGCCCGCGAGCCCAGCTGGGCCGAGCGGACGCCCTGGACTCCGTCGCCTCCAAGAGGCGCAGCAACGAGGTGCTGGAGCAGTGCATTCTGGGATACGAACGCCTCATCTACCACGGGGAGGACGTGATGCCGGAGCTCATGAAGACAGCCGGGCGGCGTCTGGCCAAGAAGCAGCAGTTCAGAGGTGATTTTTTTTTTTTTTTTTTTTTTTTTTTTTTTTACTGTATAAATAATTGAAAGTGTACTAACCTTCGCTATTACTGTTTGGTACGGAAACATTTCCAAGGTAGAAGTTGCAGCCCTTAACAGAATCGTAACAACTGCCACCAAGATTACCGGGGGCTGATCTACCTTCTCTAGAAGACATATATTATGAGCGGCTACTGGAAAAAGCAAAATCAATCAGCCAGGACAAATCACTCCAGCTTTGGGGATTTTCGAGATGCTCCCCTCTGGTCAACGGTACAAAAGTATAAGGACAAAAACCAATCGCTTCACCAATAGCTTTTTCTCCAAAGCAGTCAATGCCCTGTCTCTCAAATAAATCCAGTGTGATAAATAAAATTGTGCAACCAACATCCATCTACCAAAAGATGTAGTCCAGAGACAGAGAAAGAACGGCGGCCAACAGTCAAGAGTTAAACGGTGAGCAGGGTGCTTTATAACTGAACCAGCATTTTGTTTTCTTTGCTGTTGATAGGAGGAGGGTGGCAGAATGGTTAAGACACTCACCTGCCAATACAGATAGTCTGTGAGGGTCTGGGTTCGAATCCTGCTCTCGCTCACACTTTCTCCCCAAGTTTGACTGGAAAGTCAAAACTGAGCGTCACGTCGTTAGGATGAAATAATTAGACGATTACCCGAGGTCCCGTGTGTGCAGGACGCACTTGGCGCACTGAAAAAGAACCCATGGCAACGAGAATGTTGTCCTCTGGCGAAATTCTGTAGAAGAAATCCACTCTGACAGGTGCGCAAATACATACGCATGCACTCGAGGCCTGACTAAGCACGTTGGGTTACGCTGCTGGTCAGATGTGGTTTTAACGTACATGGATTTGTCCGACCCGAATGCAGTGGTGCCTCCTTGAGAAAGTGAAAGTGAAACTGTTGTTGTTGCTGTCTGTGACGGAACACACGAGGCAGGGTGGGGAAGCAAGGCGGCCAAGACGATGCAGTACCTGGTGGAGCAGTTCCCAGAGGACGTGTCCCTGCAGAGGGAGCAGGGCGTCAGTCACCTGATGGTGGGCCAGAGCGAGGACGCCCGCAGGGTCTTCCAGCGTGTGAGTTCTCTCTGCCCTTTTGGGGAGTGTGGGGGAGAGTCTCCTGATATGTGAATTGTCTCCCCTTAGGAGGGAGTAGGGGGAGAGCAGGGCGTCAGTCACCTGATGGTTGGTCAGACTGAGGACGCCAGCAGGGTCTCTCAGTGTGTGAGTTCTCTGCCCTTTTGGGGAGGGTGTGGGAGCGGATAGGGAAGGGTCTTCCAGGGAGGACAGGTGGAGAGCAGAGCGTCAGAACGAGGATGCCTGCAGGGTCTTCCAGTGTGTGAGTTGTCTGCCTTTGTGGGGTGGGGGGTGGAGGAGGGAGGGCGGGGTGTGTTGGGGAAGAAGGGTCTTCCGGTGTGTAATTTGTCTGCCCCTTTTTTGGGGGGTGGGGGAAGAGGGAGGGAAGGACGTGAGAATGAGGATGCCCACAGGGTCTTCCAGCCTGTGAGTTTTCTGCCAATTTGGGCAGGTGTGGAGGAATGGGGCGGGGATGGGGTGCAGGTGGGAGGGGGAGGGGGGGGAGAGGGTCTTCTGGTGTGTACATTCTCTGCCCTTTTGGGGGAGAGAAAGAGGGTAGGGGGAGAGAAAGGCGTCAGTCACCTGAGGGTGGGCCAGAACGAGGATGCCTGCATGGTCTTCCAGCGTGTGAGTTCTCTGCCCTTTTGGGGAGTGTGGGGGAGAGTCTCCTGATATGTGAATTGTCTCCCCTTAGGAGGGAGTAGGGGGAGAACAGGGCGTCAGTCACCTGAGGGTGGGCCAGAACGAGGACGCCCGCAGGGTCTTCCAGAGTGTGAGTTCTCTGCCCTTTTGGGGAGTGTGGGGGAGAGTCTCCTGATATGTGAATTGTCTCCCCTTAGGAGGGAGTAGGGGGAGAACAGGGCGTCAGTCACCTGAGGGTGGGCCAGAACGAGGATACCTGCATGGTCTTCCAATGTGTGAGTTCTCTGCCCTTTTGGGGAAGGGTGTGGGGGTAAAGTATTGCTTTTGGTGTGCGAGTTCTCTTACCTTTTGGGGAGGGTGTGGGAGCGGATAGGGAAGGATCTTCCAGGGAGGACAGGTGGAGAGCAGAGCGTCAGAACGAGGATGTCTGCAGGGTCTTCCAGTGTGTGAGTTCTCTGCCTTTGTGGGGTGGGGGGTGGAGGAGGGAGGGCGGGGTGTGTTGGGGAAGAAGGGTCTTCCGGTGTGTAATTTGTCTGCCCCTTTTTGGGGGGGTGGGGGAAGAGGGAGGGAAGGACGTGAGAATGAGGATGCCCACAGGGTCTTCCAGCCTGTGAGTTTTCTGCCAATTTGGGCAGGTGTGGAGGAATGGGGGGGGATGGGGTGCAGAGGGGGGGGGGGGGGAGAGGGTCTTCTGGTGTGTATATTCTCTGCCCTTTTGGGGGAGAGAAAGAGGGTAGGGGGAGAGAAAGGCGTCAGTCACCTGAGGGTGGGCCAGAGCGAGGACGCCCGCAGGGTCTTCCAGCGTGTGAGTTCTCTGCCCTTTTGGGGAGTGTGGGGGAGAGTCTCCTGATATGTGAATTGTCTCCCCTTAGGAGGGAGTAGGGGGAGAGCAGGGCGTCAGTCACCTGATGGTTGGTCAGACTGAGGACGCCAGCAGGGTCTTCCAATGTGTGAGTTCTCTGCCCTTTTGGGGAAGGGTGTGGGGGTAAAGTATTGCTTTTGGTGTGCGAGTTCTCTTACCTTTTGGGGAGGGTGTGGGAGCGGATAGGGAAGGGTCTTCCAGGGAGGACAGGTGGCGAGCAGAGCATCAGAATGAGGATGTCTGCAGGGTCTTCCAGTGTGTGAGTTCTCTGCCTTTGTGGGGTGGGGGGTGGAGGAGGGAGGGCGGGGTGTGTTGGGGAAGAAGGGTCTTCCGGTGTGTAATTTGTCTGCCCCTTTTTGGGGGGGTGGGGGAAGAGGGAGGGAAGGACGTGAGAATGAGGATGCCCACAGGGTCTTCCAGCCTGTGAGTTTTCTGCCAATTTGGGCAGGTGTGGAGGAATGGGGGGAGATGGGGTGCAGGGGGGGGGGGGGGAGAGGGTCTTCTGGTGTGTACATTCTCTGCCCTTTTGGGGGAGAGAAAGAGGGGTAGGGGGAGAGAAAGGCGTCAGTCACCTGACGGTGGGCCAGAGCGAGGACACCTGCAGGGTCTTCCAGGGTGTGTGTGTTCTCTGCCCTTTTGGGGAGTGTGGGGGAGAGTCTCCTGATATGTGAATGAATTGTCTCCCCTTGGTAGAGGGTAGGGGGAGAGCAGGGTGTCAGTCACCTGATGGTGGGGCAGAACGAGGATGCCCGCAGGGTCTTCCAGTGTGTGAGTTCTCTGCCCTTTTGGGGAAGGGTGTGGGGGTAAAGTATTGCTTTTGGTGTGCGAGTTCTCTTACCTTTTGGGGAGGGTGTGGGAGCGGATAGGGAAGGGTCTTCCAGGGAGGACAGGTGGAGAGCAGAGCGTCAGAACGAGGATGTCTGCAGGGTCTTCCAGTGTGTGAGTTCTCTGCCTTTGTGGGGTGGGGGGTGGAGGAGGGAGGGCGGGGTGTGTTGGGGAAGAAGGGTCTTCCGGTGTGTAATTTGTCTGCCCCTTTTTGGGGGGGTGGGGGAAGAGGGAGGGAAGGACGTGAGAATGAGGATGCCCACAGGGTCTTCCAGCCTGTGAGTTTTCTGCCAATTTGGGCAGGTGTGGAGGAATGGGGGGGGATGGGGTGCAGAGGGGGGGGGGAGAGGGTCTTCTGGTGTGTACATTCTCTGCCCTTTTGGGGGAGAGAAAGAGGGTAGGGGGAGAGAAAGGCGTCAGTCACCTGATGGTGGGCCAGAGCGAGGACACCTGCAGGGTCTTCCAGGGTGTGTGTGTTCTCTGCCCTTTTGGGGAGTGTGGGGGAGGGTCTTCTGATGTGTGAGTGAATTGTCTCCCCTTGGTAGAGGGTAGGGGGAGAGCAGGGCGTCAGTCACCTGATGGTGGGGCAGAACGAGGATGCCCGCAGGGTCTTCCAACGGGTGAGTTCTCTGCCCTTTTGGGGAAGGGTGTGGGGGAAGGTATTGCTTTTGGTGCGCGAGTTCTCTTACCTTTGGGGAGGGTGTGGGAGCGGATAGGGAAGGGTCTTCCAAGGAGGACAGGTGGAGAGCAGAGCATCAGAATGAGGATGTCTGCAGGGTCTTCCAGTGTGTGAGTTCTCTGCCCTTTTGGGCGGGTGTGGAGGAATGGGAGGGGGGATGGAGTGCGGAGGGGGGAGGCGGGGGAGAGGGTCTTCTGGTGTGTACGTTCTCTGCCCTTTTGGGGGGAGAAAGAGGGTAGGGGGAGAGAAGGGTGTCAGTCACCTGATGGTGGGCCAGAACGAGGACACCCGCAGGGTCTTTTAGCGGGTGAGTTATCTGCCCCTTTGGGGAGGGTGTGGGGTGTCTGTGGGGGAGGTGTGGGGTGTGGGGGGAAGGTAGGGGAGTTCTCTACCCTTTGGTGAGGGAGGATGAGGGTAGGGGGAGAGAAGGGCATCAGTCACCTTATAGTCAGGCGGAATGAGGATACCCGCGGGGTCTTCCAGTGTGTGAGTTCTCTGCCCTTTAGGGGAGGGTGTGGGGAGGGTAGGTGTCTTCCGGCTTGTGAGTTGTCTGCCTTTGGTGGGGGAGGGTAGGTACACACACACACACACACACACACACACACATGCACGCACGCACGCACACACACACGCATGCATGCACGCACGCACACGCGCGCGCGCACACACACACACACACACACACACACATATGCACTCACGCACGCACACACACATACACACACACACATACACACACACACACAGCACACACACACACACAAGGCACATGCGGTAGAGGAGTGTTGTACACTAAGTGAAAAATTATTGATATTTTATTATCATTATTGTTCTTGTTTCTGTTTTTGGTCACATTCATGAGTAGTTATCACTATCGTCATCGTGTATAAGTATTTTATATAAACATCTTTTGATTGATTTATCATCATCATATTGATATATATATATTTGCTTCTTTTTTTTCTTTTTTTTTTTCTTTTTTTTTGTTCCCCTTCCCCCTATCCCCCTCCACAAAACACCCTAAACAGATGCTGCAAAAGAACCCAGACGACGGCTTTGCCCAAGTGCACCTGGGCTTCATCGTCAAGACGACGGACAACAGCCTCCTGGAGGCCATACGGCTGCTTCAGAGCGGCATCGACAGCCGACAGGAGGGAACGCAGGACGGCCGATTCTACTTCCATCTGGGCGACGCTCTTCAGAGGCTGGGGCGAGCTGAGGAGGTGAGATGGTTCGGGTGGTGGTGGTGGGATTTTTTTTTTTTTTTTTTTTTTGCTGCCCCATCATCTGCACCGTTTCAGTGGCATTACTCCCACGCCGCTCATTTAGATTCCCCCATACACAGCCACACCCGGGTTCGTCCGTCACAGTTCCAGCGTCGGCAGTCTGCAGGGAACCATCGATGTTAGGTCGCCAGGAGGCCACACACCAGAGGAGACCCTGCACTGCTGCTGAGTCACTTCGGTGGTGTTCAGTGGTGCCTGTTCTGATTTAACGTACTTAGGACACCACCTACTAAGCCCCCTACTAACGACAATAATGGCTTAGTCGCGGAGCCAGACTGAGTGAGCGTCCCTCCCAGAGTGGAGACCGCCACCACGTCCCTCAAACAACAGCCCCCCATGAATCTGCCGACACTGACGACATTGACAGGACTCACCCCAAGCACAGAAGTGGAGGGGTATCAAAACTGAGGTCACCATGAGAGCAGGGCATGAAAGGCGACAGACTTTGAGACTGTAAGGTGGTGGGATTTGGGGGCGTGGGTGGGGGGATGGTGTGGGTGTGTGTGCGGATGGGGGAAGGGTATGTTTGTGGGCGTGTGTGTGTCTGTGAGCACTGTGTACCTAGTGTTTTTGTATATGTATGTGTCTGTAAAAGATTGTACACTCCAGGCCTGACTAAGCGCGTTGGGTTACGCTGCTGGTCAGGCATCTGCTTGGCAGATGTGGTGTAGCGTACATGGATTTGTCCGAAAGCGGTGACGCCTCCTTGAGCTACTGAAACTGAAACTATATACTTTGTGTGTGTGTGTGGGGGGGGTGGGGGGGGGTGGGGGGGCTGTGTGTGTGTGCGAGTGCATTATGTTTACTCATGACGATTATGATTATCATTGTGATGATTATCGTCGTCTTGATAATCACTGTCCTGACGACGACCGACGGTGTGTGCCCAGGCCAGACAGGTGTACCAGCGAGGGGCGGACATTGGCCTGTTCCTGTCGGCTGACCAGCGGTCACTGTACAACGTGGACGGACTGACCAGTCGGCCCTGGTGGACCAAGGAGCAGACCGGCTACCAGCAGTTTCTCCAGGTCAGTCCACCTCCGTTGGTCTCTGCAGTCGCCAGTATTTTCTCCCCCTCCCCCACTAGATCTTGAGTGGTGTTCTGGACGCTAGTCATTCGGATGGGATGATAAACCCACGGCAAAAAAAAAAAAAAAAAAAAAAAAAAAAAAAAGGTTGTCCCTAATAATGATATGATAATATTAATAGTAATATTAATGATGTTAATAATGATGCTAGCAATGATAATTATGATAGTATTGATAATGATAGAATGATAATAATGATGATAACAGTGATGATAATTATAACAATGATGATGATAGTAATAATAGCAGCTTGCCTCCGTTGGTCTCTGTATAGTAATAATGATGACGATGATGGTGATAATAATAATGATACTACTACTACTACTACTATTATTATTATTAATGATAATGGTGATAATAATGATAGTAATACTAATGATGATAATTGTATGATAGTCAGTTGTGTCCAGCTCTGACCATCAGAACAGCAGGGGAGGCAGCTGCTGTCCTAACTATCTGGGCTAGAATTTGATCATGGTGGAGAGTGTCATTTGTTAAAGGTTTTTAGTTTGGGGGGGGGGCTTTTGGTTGGTAGTTTGGGGTTTTCAGTTGTTAGTTTTAGGTTTTCAGTTGTTTTTCGGTTTCCAGTTACTTCTTTTGGGTTTCCAGTTGTTATAGATTTTTTTAGTTATTTTTTCTTGGGTTTTCAGTTGGTTTGCTTTTCGGTTTTAAGTTATTAGCTTGGGGTTTTCAGTCGTTAAGTTTTGTGTTTTTAGTCGTTTGTTTTGTGTTTTCAGTTGCTGCAGGACAACTGGCAGGTGATCCGGGACGAGGGGATGCAGCAGCTGGATATGGATTCTGGGCTCTTCAAACACGAGGCGGAGAGTCTGCGGGAGACTGGGGAGTGGAAGCAGCTGACCATGTACCAGCAGGGTGAGTGAGATCTCTGTGTGTGTGTGTGTGTGTGTATGTGTACGTGCGTGCATGCGCGCATGTGGGTGGGGGCAGTGAGTTGTGGATGTGTGTGGATATGTGCAGGTCGTTCAGAGAGCAAGACCCTCTACAACTACCTTCGTTATTATTATTGTTGTTATTATTTTTTTATCATTATCTGTTATCATTATTATTGCATGATTGTAATCTTCCAGCAGGTCGCAAGAATAAGAAGCTATATGAATACCTTTGTTGTTGTTGTTATTATTATTATTATTATCATCATCATTTGATAATAACATTCCTGTAGCTCACAAGAACAAGAAGCTATTTGAATACCAGCGTTGTCGTTGTCATTATTATTATCGTTATTATTATTATCATTATTATGTGACAGTAATCTTCCAGCAGGTCACAAGAACAAGAAGCAATATGAATGTTGGTATTGTTGTTGTTGTTGTTGTTATTATGTGATTATAATCTCCCTGCAGGTCACAAGAACCAGAAGATATATAGATACTTTGTTATTGTTGTTGTTCTTATTATTATTATTGTAATTATTGTGTAATTATAATCTGCAGGTCACAAGAACAGTAAGCTATATAAATACATTTTTTATGATAATAATGATGATAATGATGGTTACGTGACAGTAATCTTCCTGTAGGTGACCAGAACAATAAGCTATATAAATACATTTTTTATGATAATAATGATGATAATGATGGTTACGTGACAGTAATCTTCCTGTAGGTGACCAGAACAATAAGCTGTATACATGACGGGATGACCTTCGACGTACTGACACCTTCGTGGAGGAGATGGGGGAATCCATCTAATAAATGACAAAGGAGACAACAGCTATATACATTTCAAAAATAACAGTGATAATGATGATTATTATTATCACTAATAATGCTACTACTACAACTATTATTGTTGTTATCATCGTTATTACCAGTGTTGTCATTATTATTCTCATTATTATGTGACTGATCCTGATACAGGTCACAAGAACAAGAGGATGTGTGACAAAGTTCCCAAGACCTGCGCTCTTATTGACCAGATCTCTGACGCCAAGGGCTGCAAGAGGGGACAGGTGAGGCCCATCAGAGTGGGTTGCGGGGTTTGTGGTTCGAGTCCTGGAAGTCCGGAGAACCCTTTTCAGGGCTGGAAAAAGTCTGGGGGGAAAATTGAGAGCACCATTTCTATGACTGGGAAAGGCTTGGGGGAAAAAAAAAGAAAAAAGAGAGAACCATTTCAACAGCAGGAAAGGTCTTTGAAAAATGAGAGAACCACTTCCAGGGCTGGAAAAGTCTTACGGAAATTAAGGGAACGATTTCCAGGGCTGCAAAAGTCTTGGGGAAAGAAATGAGAGAACTATTTCCATGGCTGGAAAAGTCTTGGGGGGGAAAATGAAATAACCATTTCCAGGGCTGAAAAAGTCATTGTTAAAATGAGAGAACCATTGCCAGGGCTGGAAAAGTCTTGCTTAAAATGAGAGAAGCATTTCCAGGGCTTGAAAAGTCTTACGGAAATTAAAGGAACCATTTCCAGGGCTTGAAAAGTCTTATGGAAATTAAGGGAACCATTTCCAGGGCTGGAAAAGTCTTGGGGAAAATTGAAAGAACCATTTCCAGGGCTGGAAAAGTCTTGGAAAAAAAAAAGAGAGAGAACCATTGGCAGGGCTGCGAAAGTCTTAGGGGAAAAATGAAAGAACCATTTCCAGGGCTGGGAAAGTTTTGGTTAAAATGAGAGAACCATTGCCAGGGCTGGGAAATTCTTGGGAAAAAATGAGAGAACCATTGCCAGGGCTGGAAAATTCTTGGAAAAAAAAAAAGAGAGAACCATTGGCAAGGCTGCGAAAGTCTTGGGGGAAAATTGAAAGAACCATTTCCAGGGCTGGAAAAGTCTTGGGGAAAATTGAAAGAACCATTTCCAGGGCTGGAAAAGTCTTGGAAAAAAAAAAGAGAGAGAACCATTGGCAGGGCTGCGAAAGTCTTAGGGGAAAAATGAAAGAACCATTTCCAGGGCTGGGAAAGTTTTGGTTAAAATGAAAGAACCATTACCAGGGCTGGGAAATTCTTGGAAAAAAAATGAGAGAACCATTGCCAGGGCTGGAAAAAGTCTTTGTTGAAATGAGAGAACCATTGCCAGGGCTGGAAAAAGTCTTTGTTGAAATGAGAGAACCATTGGCAGGGCTGGAAAAAGTCTTTGTTGAAATGAGAGAACCATTGCCAGGGCTGAAAAAAGTCTTTGTTGAAATGAGAGAACCATTGCCAGGGCTGGAAAAAGTCTTTGTTGAAATGAGAGAACCATTGGCAGGGCTGGAAAAAGTCTTTGTTGAAATGAGAGAACCATTGGCAGGGCTGGAAAAGTCTTTGTTGAAATGAGAGAACCATTGCCAGGGCTGGAAAAAGTCTTTGTTGAAATGAGAGAACCATTTCCAGGGCTGGGAAAGTTTTGGTTAAAATGAGAGAACCATTGCCAGGGCTGGAAAAAGTCTTTGTTGAAATGAGAGAACCTTTGGCAGGGCTGAAAAAAGTCTTTGTTGAAATGAGAGAACCATTGGCAGGGCTGGAAAAAGTCTTTGTTGAAATTAGAGAACCATTGCCAGGGCTGGGAAATTCTTGGAAAAAAATGAGAGAACCATTGGCAGGGCTGGAAAAAGTCTTTGTTGAAATGAGAGAACCATTGGCAGGGCTGGATAAGTCTTTGTTGAAATGAGAGAACCATTGCCAGGGCTGGAAAAAGTCTTTGTTGAAATGAGAGAACCATTGGCAGGGCTGGAAAAAGTCTTTGTTGAAATGAGAGAACCATTGGCAGGGCTGGAAAAAGTCTTTGTTGAAATTAGAGAACCATTGGCAGGGCTGGAAAAAGTCTTTGTTGAAATGAGAGAACCATTGGCAGGGCTGGAAAAGTCTTTGTTGAAATGAGAGAACCATTGCCAGGGCTGGAAAAAGTCTTTGTTGAAATGAGAGAACCATTGCCAGGGCTGGAAAAAGTCTTTGTTGAAATGAGAGAACCATTGGCAGGGCTGGAAAAAGTCTTTGTTGAAATTAGAGAACCATTGCCAGGGCTGGAAAAGTCTTTGTTGAAATGAGAGAACCATTGGCAGGGCTGGAAAAAGTCTTTGTTGAAATGAGAGAACCATTGGCAGGGCTGGAAAAAGTCTTTGTTGAAATGAGAGAACTATTGGCAGGGCTGGAAAAAGTCTTTGTTGAAATGAGAGAACCATTGCCAGGGCTGGAAAAAGTCTTTGTTGAAATGAGAGAACCATTGCCAGGGCTGGAAAAAGTCTTTGTTGAAATGAGAGAACCATTGCCAGGGCTGGAAAAAGTCTTTGCTGAAATGAGAGAACCATTGGCAGGGCTGGAAAAAGTCTTTGTTGAAATTAGAGAACCATTGGCAGGGCTGGAAAAGTCTTTGTTGAAATTAGAGAACCATTGCCAGGGCTGGAAAAGTCTTTGTTGAAATGAGAGAACCATTGCCAGGGCTGGAAAAAGTCTTTGTTGAAATGAGAGAACCATTGCCAGGGCTGGAAAAAGTCTTTGTTGAAATGAGAGAACCATTTCCAGGGCTGGGAAAGTTTTGGTTAAAATGAGAGAACCATTGCCAGGGCTGGGAAATTCTTGGGAAAAAATGAGAGAACCATTGCCAGGGCTGGAAAAAGTCTTTGTTGAAATGAGAGAACCTTTGGCAGGGCTGGAAAAAGTCTTTGTTGAAATGAGAGAACCTTTGGCAGGGCTGGAAAGATCTTGGGGGGGAAAATGAAAGAACCATTTTGAGGGTGGAAAAGACTTGGTTAAAATGAGAAAATCATTTCCAGGGCTGGACCAGTTTTAGGGAATAATAAGAGAACCATTTGGAGGCCTGGAAAAGTTGTGGGGGGAAAACGATAGAACCATTTGCAGGGCTGGGAAATTCTTGGAAAAAAAAAAGAGAGAGAACCATTTCCAGGGCTTGAAAAAAGTCTTGGGGGGGGGGGGGGGGGGGGGGGGCAAATGAGATAACCATATCGGAGGCTGGAAAAATCTTAGAATATTGATTAAAAAAAAATTTTTTTTAATTTTGACCAGCACCCTTCAACAAATAGCTTAATAATGCATTAAAAAAAAAAAACCCAATCAAATGTAGGAAAACTTGGGTGAAAGGGCGAGAGTGGAAATTGAACCCCCCCCCCCCCCCCCCCCCCAACCCCCCTCCTCCCCCCGCCACTCCCACCCTCCCCTCGCAGACAGTGCATTGTCAGGTGAGCATCTTAACCCACTCGGCCGCCTTGCTGGTGTGACAGGTGAAGTTCTCGGTCATGCAGCCTGGTACCCACGTGTGGCCGCACTGCGGGCCCACCAACTGCCGAATCCGCGCCCACCTGGGGCTGGTCGTTCCCCAGGGGCCTCGCATCCGTGTGGTCAACGACACCAGGTCAGTGCCTGCTTTTGTCTCAGTTTATTGGATTTAAAAAATTTTTTTTAATTTTTTATTTATGATGCATTGTGTGTAGGAATTTTTGTTTTTGTTTTTGTTTAATGTCCCGTCACACGTATCGGTGATTGAAGACATTTTGTTAAAGTATTTATGAATACATCTGAGTATTATACATCTGAGTATTATTGGTTAGAAGGGGTGGGAGAGGTGGATGAATGGAGGGTTGGGGGAAACTGGGCAAATGAGGGTAAAAATGTGGGTGAAATTTGGAAGAAAAACAAAACAAACAAAAAACCCCTCTAAAAACAGTTACAGGAAATTACTTAAACGACTACGTAAAAGAGAAGTCGTTAAACTGACAAGCGAAACAACTGATAATGAATGCAAATGCATTGTGTGTGTGTGTGTGTGTGTGCGATTTCCGTATGTGTGTGTGTGTGTCTGTGTATCTGTTTGTGGGCAGTCTTCAAGTAGGCAAGTGTTGTGACAAAAAGACTAATATAAATACAAATAAGAAATCTGTTGTGACAAAAAAGACTAATACAAATACAAATAAGAAATCTGTTGTAACAAAAAGACTAATACAAATACAAATAAGAAATCTGTTGTGGCAAAAAAAAACCTGACACAAATACAAATAAGAAATCTGTTGTGACAAAAAAGACTAATACAAATACAAATAAGAAATCTGTTGTGACAAAAAAGACTAATACAAATACAAATAAGAAATCTGTTGTAACAAAAAAGACTAATACAAATACAAATAAGAAATCTGTTGTGACAAAAAGACTAATACAAATACAAATAAGAAATCTGTTGTAACAAAAAAAGACTAATACAAATATAAATAAGACATCTGTTGTTGCAACAACAAAAAAATGATACAAATACAAATAAGAAATCTGTTGTAACAAAAAAGACTAATACAAATACAAATAAGAAATCTGTTGTGACATAAAGACTAATACAAATACAAATAAGAAATCTGTTGTGCCAAAAAAAGACTAACACAAATAAGAAATCTGTTGTGACAGATTTGTTGTGACAAAAAAGACTAATACAAATAAGAAATCTGTTGTGACAAAAAAGACTAATACAAATACAAATAAGAAATCTGCAAATACAAATAAGAAATCTGTTGTGACAAAAACAATACAAATACAAATAAGAAATCTGTTGTGGCCGAAAGACAAATACAAACACAAACGCCCACCTGTCAACCCACCGGACTCTCTTTCCAGGACGTGGAAAGAGGGGGAGTTCCTCATCTTTGACGACTCGTTCGAGCACGAGGTGTGGCATGATGGGAAGTCCGTTCGGCTGGTGCTCATCGTGGATTTCTGGCACCCCGACCTGACTCAGGAACAGAAACGTTCCCTGGTTCCCATTTAACCGGGGCGACTCTTCGTAACCCCTTCCTTACAGGCCCTCCCCCCCGCCCCCCTGCCCCCACCCCCCGGCCCCCGCCCCCTACCAACCCCCCACACCCAGTCTCGGTAATGTGTGGGAGTTGGGGAAGGGTTTGAGATTTGTTTTTTTTGTTTGTTTGTGTGTGTGTGTGTATGAGATTGTGTGTGTGTGTGTGTGTGTGTGCAGATTTTATGTTTGTTTCATTTTTTAAAAGACTGCATGATTTTGAAACACTGTTTTAATTAGTTTGAATTTTGAAACAGTTTTTTGTGAATTTTTTTTTTCTTTGTGTGTGTGTGTGTGTGCGTGTGCAGATTTATGTTTGTTTCATTTTTTAAAAGACTGCATGATTTTGAAACACTGTTTTAATTAGTTTGAATTTTGAAACAGTTTTTTGTTAATTTTTGTGTGTGTGTGTTTGTGTGTGTGTGTAAATATTTTTTGTTTTTGCTTTTTTGGGTTTGTTTGTTTTTTTTAATAAACTTTTGTTGCTTTTTTGTATCTGCAGAGCTTTTTGTTTGTTTTGCTTTTAGAAGACTGCTTGAAGGTGTATTGAAGTTTGAAGTCTGAATTTTGAAACACTGTTTTAATTTTTATAAATTTTGAAACATTTTTTAAAATGTGTTTTTGTTGTTGTTGTTGTTGTTTTTAATTGTTTGGCTTGCTAGCAATGATTGTGTGATAGGAGCTTGAAGGTCTTCTGAAGTTTTTTAACCTGAACATTTTGTGTGTGTGTGTTTGTGTGCATGTTTCCCTGAAAAAAAAAATTTTTTTGAAAACTGTTTTACTTGTGGAGAAAGGTTGTATTTTCAGATTGTGAATTTTTAGCGATCAGATTCTGATGGATTGCTATATTCTTTTTAAAGTGATTTTTGTTTTTTTTTTGCATGTATTTTTTATTTTTTTTACTGTTGAGAAAAATGTTTTACTTGTTGATGCTTGTGATGAACTTGTTGTTACTTATTATTTTAAGATCATGAATTTTTAGCAGTCACAAGTGTACATAATAGTTGTTGTTGTTGTTGTTTTTCAGGGTAGATTTTTTTTCTTTTAAAGCTGAAAATTGAACTGGTTCTTTTTTTTTTCTTTTTTGTATTTAGTAATTTCTTTTTTCGATGGTTTGGATGACACAGTTTTGATCCAGATTTTGATCTTGAGGTGATTCATAATAAATCAGAATGAACTTTTTTTCATGAACGTCAAACAGGGATTTGGATGGGATTTTTTTTTTTTTTTTTTTTTTTTTTTTCCTTTTTTTTTTTTTCTTTTATGGCTATGGTTGACGTATGCTCTTTTGAGATTTTTTTAAAACCTGAAAGTCATCTGTTTGCTTTTGGTTTTTGGACTGATAACTTGCTTTCAGTTGAAAATGTGCATGGATGTATCAAAATTTGTTTTGTTTTGAAATTGATTGGTACTTTCGGTTCAAGTCATGTCATGGAATCCTTTTTTTTTTTTTTTTTCTAATGCATGGATAGTGATGCGTGTAAATAATTGCCATTTCTTTTGCTTTTTGTTTTGTTTCCTTTCGTAATTTCTTTTTTTCTGTCTTCCTGTGTTATTTCTGTCATGAGTGTGGATAGCAGATAAGATTATGATATTTTTCATTGCATGATGATCTTCCCTCCACACCCCAGTATGAAGAGTTTTGCTTCAGTTTTTTAACGAATGCATGCATGAAATTTATTGATTTCTAGCTTGAACTGAATGTGTTTTGATAATACAACAACAGTCATAGCTTTTTTGGTTTTGTTTTTGTTGTTGTTATTGTTGTGGATAACATAGTCTGATGAAGTGCTGGATTGTAAGATGCATGCATGATAATGCTTGCTGGAGATTTGCGTTTTCATTTTCAGGGATGCTGCTGGTTTCGTCTGCACATGGTCTAATGCGAATTTGGATGGTTTGATACATTTTCATTCTCACGCATTGGAAGAAGGATTTTTTTAAATTTTTGAATTGAACTTTCAGTACTTGTTTGCACATAATTCTTTGTACACATTGTGTTCATTTTGTCACTGTCGCAGGCTCAGATTTTGTGTTTGTTTTCCGTTTGTTTGTTTGTTGTTGAATATGAGGATGGCTTGTCATAATTATGTCACAGTTGTTGTTTTCAAGCCTCGGCCGTGATCCTAAAATGAAAAAAAAAAAAAATTTTTTTTTTCACTTGAACAGAAACATTACCGTGGTACAGTATCAGACGTGATAAGAATTGGAAAAACAGACTGATTGTATTATCACATTTTTTTTTCCTCATTGCTTTTTTTTCTTTCATTTTACCTTTCGAAAGTGCTGTCGTTGCGCATTGTGGTTATGGGTATTTGTATTTTGTATTTGTATTTCTTTTTATCACATCAGATTTCTCTGTGTGAAATTCGGGCTGCTCTCCCCAGGGAGAGCGCGTCGCTACACTACAGTGCCACCCATTTTTTTGTATTTTTTTCCTGCGTGTAGTTTTATTTGTTTTTCCTATCGAAGTGGATTTTTCTACAGAATTTTGCCAGGAACAACCCTTTTGTTGCCGTGGGTTCTTTTACGTGCGCTAAATGCATGCTGCACACGGGACCTCGGTTTATCATCTCATCCGAATGACTAGCGTGCAGACCACCACTCAAGGTCTAGTGGAGGGGGAGAAAATATCGGCGGCTGAACCGTGATTCGAACCAGTGCACTCAGATTCTCTCGCTTCCAAGGCGGACGCGTTACCTCTAGGCCATCACTTCAGCTGGCATCAGCGTTGGTGCCGTTCATCAGTATTGTCAGACACCCAAGACGAAGCTCAGAAAAGCTCAGCACCTTCTGTATCACTGCCCAGTGTATGTGTGTGTGTGTTCTGTCTCTTTTCTGTATCTATGTCTGTCTGTCTCTCTGTGGTTTTTCTCTCTTTCTCTCTTTGTCTTTCTCGCTCGCTCTTTCTCTCTGTCTCTCTGTCTCTTGTCTCTGTCATGATGTGATGTTTACTACACAACATATTGTTGAAATATCCATTCATGAGGGGCCTAGGTCTGTACATGAATGAACAGTCTTCAGTCCTCTCTCCCTCCCTCCCTCTCCTTCGTTTTTGTGATTATCAGGATGAGGAGGAATTTTTTTTTAATGTCCCGTCACACATATCGGTGATTGAAGACATTTTGTTCAAGTATTTATGAATACATCTGCGTATTATCGGTTAGAAGGGGTGGCAGATGTGGATGAATGGAGGGTTGGGGGAAACTGGGCAAATGAGGGTAAAAATGTGGGTGAAATACAGTTACAGGAAATTACTAAAAGGACTTCGTAAAAGAGAAGTCATTAAACTGACAAGCGAAACAACTGATAATGAATGCAAAAAGTCAAAAACATCAACGTTCTCAGTCACATGTGAAGACACGCTTTCGTGTACAAAAGGCTTCATCAAGCTACAGTGAAAAATTATATGCTCAATTGTCAGGTTACTAAAGCGTATGCACTTGACATTAGAACAATACTTGGTCAGTAATGAATTTGATAATAGTCTGAGAGCTAAACTCAGAATTGGTCTGCGAATCGGACCAAAGATTATCTGAGATATGTTCTGTTTTAGCGTTTTGCAGGGTGGAAAACTTGAATGTTTCGTTCACATATATCCCTTCGTGAGGGGCCCAGGTCTAATACTAAACATGAATGGACAATTTTCAGTCCCCCACCCTCCTCCACCGCCTCACCCCCCTCACTCTCTCCCTTTCTCCTTTGGTTTAGGCTACTGTCAGAAATATGGTCTGTTTCACCGTTTTGCAGGGTTGGAAACGTGCGGATGTTTTGTGTCGGCATAATTTTTGGGATTGGAACTTAGTTTGATTCCAGGCACAACAGGTCAAATGAACGGTTGTACAGCGTCATATTTAAAATGCAAAAAAAAAAAAAAAAAAAAGGGGCATATCAGGGCATGGACCTTACTTTTGATATCCACATTCTTTTCCAAGTTTGACTTCATCCATTAGTGGTTATATGTTGTTGGTTTGTTTTTTTACTGTATTGTTGTTTTTTTGGGTGATTTAAAAAAAAAAATTTTTTATTCCCATTCAGAATGTTGAACAAATGGAGAATCTGCCACTGTGAGACTTGAAACAAATGGAGACTGGGTCAATTTGAGAATGAAGTTTGTTTGAACTTTTGAAAAATATATTTTTTGACAATTTTTTTATTTTTTTTATTTTGTATGCCCTTTCAGAATATCGAACAAATGAAGATCCTGCCGTTGTGAGAATCAGAACAACTGGAGATTTGAGTCCGTTTGAGAATGAAATTTGAATTGATTTTTTAATTGTTTGGTGGTGTTGGTTTTTTTTCGTTGTTGTTGGGGATTTTTTTTGTTTGATTTTGAAATTTTTATTTTTTTATTTTTTTTTTAGTGTAAGTGAAATCTATGCATGTAAATATTAATGATGCTCATCATCAATCGAAATTAGTTTTTCAGTCGACAGAGAATGAATGAAGCTTTGAAAATGAAATCGATGTTGTATAAGCGAGTCGGGTTTCCTGTCAAAGATAAAGGACAGTGCAGTGCATGTTTGTGAATGAAAGTTCAGATGACAAATTATGACAATAACAACAGTAAAAGTATTAATAAAATGCATATTTATACGGCACTATAGATCCCGTTTGCAATTATAAACATGCTTAAAACAGGTATATTTAAATGTAATTAATTCATGCTCTCATATGCAATATATAGTGGTTGTTTTTTGTTGTTGGTTTTTTTTTTTTTATACTTTGAATGTAAGTTGGAGCCAGTAAATGCGAAAAAAAATATAAACAAAGTGATTAAACAGCGTGCCTGATAACGACTGGAATTAAAGAAGGAATAAATTAATGATATGAAGATGTGGTTGAATTAAAAGAAGAACTAAAGGATCTGACTTTGAGATTGAAATGATTGTACAAAACATAATTTTGCATAATTTTTGTCACGAAAGATCTGACTGTGACGTTGAAATGATTGTATGGAGAATAATTTTGCTCTATTTTTGTAATAAATGATCTGACAGTGACATAATTCTGCTTAATTTTTTTTTTTTGTTATAAATGATCTGACTATGAGGTTAAAATTATTTGACAAAACTTACAAAACATAATCCTGCTTTATTTTTGTTGAGCTCCAGTTTTGTTTTTTGTTGGTTTTTTTTTTTTTTTTTTGTTTTTTTTTTATCATACAGTTACATGTTGTCAGGGTGACATAATATGGCTTTGACAAAAGCTAGGTTGTATGTATAGCTTGGTACTCCAGTTTTACAAGTGTTGGTCTTTTTTTGTCTTTTTTTTTTTGTCCCCCAGGATTTGACACATTTTTTTTTTTCTGTATTTCGATGATGATGATGGTGATGATGATGATGATGATGATGATGCATCTAGTCATTCAGATGAGACGATAAACCAAGGACCCATGTGCAGCTCACACACTTGGTGCGCTGATAAAGAGCCCATGGCGACAAAAGTGTTGTCCTCTGGCAAAGCTCCGCTCTGATGGGTACGCAAAGATGAAGGCATGCACTCCAAGCCTGACCAGCGCCTTGTGTTGTGTTGCTGGTCAGGCAGCTGCCTGTCAGATGTTGTGCAGCATGTATGGATTTGTCCGAACACAGCGATATCTCCCTGAGAAAGTCGAAACTGAAACTTATGTTGTGTTCTGTTTGTGTGCAATGGGCAAGTGTGTTGCTTTTGAATTTTTTTTTTTTTTTTTTTAAATAATGCCGTGGAGGGAAAAAAAAATTACGGGAATGGTCAGCATCAGAAGCATGTCCTCTTATGTCCATGAGAGTGACTGTGCTTGAAATGAAGGAACAGTGAGGCCAGGAGCCAGCTGCATTGCTCGGACGGAAGAGCCTTGTATGGTCGTAACCCGCTACTAACTGCGTGTAGTATGGAAGAACTGACCACTGGTGTAGTTTGGTCAGCGTAGGCGTTTAGTCACGTGTAACTGTCAAAAAGTTAGAACCGAGCAATGTAACTGGCACCAGGAGAATATAATGATTAATCGACAATAAAGAGCGGCAATTCTCTCTCCATTTACAAGGAACACAACTTCCAAGTCAGTGCTGGTTATGCTTCCGATTCAGCTAGCACACAGGTAGATGAAATGTACATTGGAACAAACGTAGACACTTCCTCAAAAAAAGGAAGCACCTGGCTTGGCCTTATACTGATCATTTGACGTGTGCACACAGCAGCAATGACAGAAGAAATGTGCAAACACAAGTCAGCTTTAATTCAAGACTGGCATAGCCTTTCAGTCTTGAATAAGCTACACAGAGTGTAATGTACTTTGTTGTTGGGTTGTTGTTTTTTTTTCTTTTGGTTATACAGGTTCAGCAGTAATTTTTTTTTTTTTTAATTTTTTTTTTACGTTTATGAGCTGTAGCTCCTGACGTTCACTCGTGTGTACGAGTGGGTTTTTATGTGGTGTATGACCGTTTTACCCTGCCATGTAGGCAGCCATACTCCGTTTTCAGGAAGTGTTTTCTGTTCTGATATGGCCACGAGTGGTCTGCTGAGCTGTAAGCAACAGTGATAGATAAAAATAAATCATTACCGAAATTTTCTCCTGTTTCTGTCAACCCTCATCACAACCAGTTAACAACCTCTCCCACCCGCCTCCCCCCCCCCCCACCACCCAAACCACCACCGCCACCGCCACCACCAACCCCATCAGCTGTTGTCAGGTTGTAGGCATCCCCACCCACCCACCCACCCACCCATCCATCCACCCTCCACCCACGCCACTAGGTTGTGCAGGCATCGACTGTTTTCGTTTTCATTATGAGATATTTGGTGTGCCAGTATGCATTTGGTTTTTGTTTTGTGGGGGATTTGTGGTGTGTGTGTGTGTGTGTGTGTGTGTGTGTGTTCGTTCTTTAGTTTAACGTCTTTTCACTGTAAGTGATATTAGACGAGGGAAGGAAAAAAATCGAGGGGGTGGGGGGGAATTACTGTGTGTGTGCGTGTGTGTGTGTGTGTGTGCGCGTATTTGATCTTTTGTATGCGTATTACACACAGAGGGGGTTCAGGCACTTGCAGGTCTGTACATCTGTTGACCTGGCAGATTGGGGAAAAAAAAAAAAAAAAAAATCTCAACTTTACACACCAGGCGTCGTGAGCAGGATTCGAAGCCTGGTCCCTTGGATTGGAAATCCAATGCTTTAACCACTCGGCTGTTGTGCCTGTCACTACGCTACACCAACACCACCAGAGGGACAATAAAAGGTTAAGATGGGCAGCGAAAACGCTGTTTAACGTCGTGTCGTGTGTTCATGATTCAAACTTGCAACTGAGTGTGAACATCGTGTCTTATTTTCTTCAGTTTAACGTCTATTCACTATAAGTGTTTTTAGACGGAAAGGAGGAAAGTAGTGGATAAAGGAAAGGGAGTGCATGTGAATATTAGTGTAGAAAAGTGTTCATGTTATGTATCAGAAGAAAAATATAAGAAAAAGTCTAAAGAGGTTGTGGTGTGTATTGAATGAGGTGTCATGGGAAGGAGAATATGTATATGCATATCAACAAGTATTAACCTACAACAATGTAAATATAAATAACAACATTAATTATAATACATCAAAGGAGGATACCAACTGGAGGCAATGAATAATCATTCAAAATCTTTTCAGTGGCTAATGAAATATTGGAAGAAAAGTCATAAACTACATCTTTTTGGAATTAACTTTCTTATGCTCGGACAATGAATGAGCAGATGGCTTACAGTTATTTGCTTACCACATATACATTTTATATTTTTAGAAAATTTTGTACGAAAAGCATTTAAACGAAGTCTATATATTAGACTTGTAATTTGCCTTGAATGTGCTGCTGATGTCTTATACATGCATGCATATGCGCACTCACACACACACACACACACACACACACACACACACATGCATGCATGCATACATGCATGCATGCATACACACACATACATGCATGCGCGCGCACACACACACACACACACACACACACACACACACACATGAATGCACAAGAGAGAGAAATGGGGTAGAGGGAGAAAAGTAATAGACAAAAAAATGGATGTGATTGTGTGATCACTTGCTTGGGTTGACTACATATCTTTGCAATGTGTATTTGCCAGTGTGATGATTTTTGTATCATTTTTTGCTTTGTTCATTTATTACTTCTTGTTGTTGTTGTTGTTTTTTCATCTTCAGCTAACTTAGATTTTTTTTTAAATTCTGACTTTCGAGGTGCTGAATTAAACCAAAATGGACAGGAAAAAAAACAATGAGAGAAAAGAGGCAAACACATTTCAAATGACAATCGTCTTCGGTTTGGCTCACTGAGATTGAAAAAAATCAGTGATATATATATATATATATATATATACCTACGCTGCTAGTCATGATTTTATAATGCATACATTTTGTGGCTTATTAATCAAAATTTGATGAAGAATTTTTATTTTTATTTTATGGTGCTTGTTTTTATGCTTTTGATAGTTTAGAATAAGATCTATTTTATTGATATATTTTTCTTTTAACTTATGTGTTTGTGATTTATGACGAGAAGAAGAAGTGTTTGTCACTTCGGTATTCAGTTTTACTCTTTCCACTCTAAAGTGATATTTCGTGATTTGTTAATCTAATAATAATAATAATGGTATTTATATAGCGCTGAATCTTGTGCAGAGACAAATCAAAGCGCTTTCGCACCAGTCATTCACACACAATCTCCATGTTTATTGGGAAGTGTTGGGTCTGTGCATTGGTCAGAGATATGGTTGATTTTTTTTTTTTTTAAATTTCTCTCGAGAGTAGATGTGGTATAACGTATATGGGTCAGGCCGTACGCTTTGACAACTTGACACACAAACATGGAAGATGCTTCTGTTTAAGACTTCAGATATATATATATAATAGTCAGTCGTGTCCAACTATGACCATCAGAACATCAGAGGAGGCAACTGCTGTTCGGACTATTTGAGCTAGAATTTGATTATAGTGGAGAGCGTCTTGCCCAAGTACATCCCCACTCTCTCGGCCAAGAGGGTTTTAGGACAGTCAGCGTTGGGATGGTTCCCAAAGGCCAACTAAGCCCACAAGGCTGCAGCACTAAGAGCCAGTGCAATTTTGCCTCCTAGTTTGAGAGTCATAGCCCTTCACAAAAGACTAAGCTGTAAATGGTTTCCCATTGACTGGAGAAACCATTGATAATACAGCTCTCACTTTGCTGTTGGCTCAAATGTAAACTTATGTCAATCTGTGATATAAGCCAAGTGTTGGGCCTAGTCTTGAGAACAAGGGACATAAATGCTGTACTATTATTTCCTAACCTCTTTGTTGAAGAAGAAGTATTTTAAATCGGATGAAGGTTTGTGATATTTAAAAGAACTGTTGATGTTGAAACATTAATTTTTTTTGCTGAGGTTTACTATACTTTTTTTTTCTTTCTTTTTTTTTTTCTTTTTTCAGAAGTTGTATTGCATCAATGTGCCTTAGATTGATTGTCTTTTGTTGTTTTTTTGTTTTTTGTTAGAGATTTTAGCTGCACAGATTTTATAGCAGACAGCGGATTATTGTTATATATATTTTTTTTTATGTTCTGTATGTTTTACTATATTTCTTAGTTTCTTAAAAACTGCTGGTGTTTCCCCTGTAGATGTTATTTGGAAAGACAGTCCTGGATTGACTGAGCACCGTTATTGTTTAGCTGAAGTGGTATGTGAAGGTATTGACAGATTTTCGATATTGTTTGTTTTTATTGCATGTGTGTACAGTTGTATGCGTGTATTTTGTACCAACACGTACATTTTCTCTGTGTGTGTATGTGTGTGTATATACCAATTACCACCATCAAAATATTGCAAGCGGAAGGCTCTTATACTGAAGAGGTGAATGTTGACAAAGAATACCACAATTCTGATGACAGAAGCTAAAGGTTGGGTCATTCAGACACCCACTGGACATCCGAGGGGTCTGTGTAGAGGAGAAGAGAGGACTGGCTGTGCTGAGTGAGTTAAAACTGGAGCAGGAATATTCCATATCAAAATACTCATGCATCGTATTACAGAAATGGCTTGGTCAGTATCCTCCTTTTTTTCCGGTTTATTTTATTTTATTTTATTTTTTTATGTCACGCAAAGTAAACGAAATAGTCACGGAAGATTGTAGTTTAATGATAGCAAAAAGAATTCTAGCTGAACTTGGAGAGAGTGATTCTGTGAGCAAAGAAGGGAGGGAAGTAGTGACATTCACTGACGACACGCCCCTGCCTGTATTTGTATTTAGGCTGCTCTCCCCAGGGAGAGCGCGTCGCTACACTACAGCGCCACCCCTTTTTTTTTTCTTTTTTTTTTTTTTTTACCTGCATGCAGTTTTATTTGTTTTTCCTGTCAAAGTGGATTTTTCTACATACTTTTACCAGGAACAACCCTTTTGTTGCCATGGGTTCTTTCACGTGCGCAAAGTGCATGCCGCACACGGGTGGCGCTGTCAGTGTAGTGACGTGCTCTCCCTGTGGGAGAGCAGCCCGAATTTCACACAGAGAAATCTGTTGTGACAAAAAAGAGAAATAAAAATACAAATGCAAATATAGGGGCAGTACAAGGATAGGGTACAAGAGGTCTCTTGTTAACGGCCTGTACCCCAGAATGGATGAAAGGCCTTACTTCCTTATCTCCCAGTCACTCTCCTCCGTCTTCTTTGAGGTGGGTTTTTTTTTTTTCTACATAGAAACAATCATAGTAAAAGTCATTGTACTGTAATTACTCTCAAACTAGTAGTGTTATATTTTTCATGTTTCGTCGTCTACAACAAAAGTCATCATTGTAGTTACTAGTATCTTTTATAGGGATTACCAAGGCCGTCTTTTAGTATACAGACAAAAAAAAACAACGCAAAAACAAAAAAGAAACAAAAAATAGTGTCCTGGACGGAAGAGACTAATCCGCTACTAACTGTGTGTAGTATGGAACTGACCAATGGCGTAGTACGGTCAGCGTAGGCATTTAGTCACGTGTAACTGTCAAAAAGTTAGAACCGAGCAATGCAACTGGTATCTGGTCTCCATTGTGTAGCTACCCCGTGACATTGATTACGCATTATGTGTTCATTGTGTCTTCTTTTTCTTTTTTGTCAGATGTTCATGTGTATAAGATTTTCTTAATCCTCTCTCTGCCCTGTGGCACACAAGGCCACCACCAGAAGTCTCCACTGCTGCCTGTCTGGAGCTGTGTCAACTAGCTCTCCCCCCCAGGTATAGCCATTCTCCTGTCTGGAGCTGTGTCAACTAGCTCTCCCCCCCAGGTATAGCCATTCTCCTGTCTTGTGCTGTGTCAGCTAGCTTCCCCCCCCCCCACCCCACTCCCCCAGGTATAGCCATTCTCCTGTCTTGTGCTGTGTCACCTAGCTTCCCCCCCCCACCCCACTCCCCCAGGTATAGCCATTCTCCTGTCTTGTGCTGTGTCAGCTAGCTCCCCCCCTCCCCCCCCCACCCCCAGGTATAGCCATTCTCCTGTCTTGTGCTGTGTCACCTAGCTTCCCCCCCCCCCCCACCCCACTCCCCCAGGTATAGCCATTCTCCTGTCTTGTGCTGTGTCAGCTAGCTCCCCCCCCCCTCCCAGGTATAGCCATTCTCCTGTCTTGTGCTGTGTCACCTAGCTTCCCCCCCCCCCCCACCCCACTCCCCCAGGTATAGCCATTCTCCTGTCTTGTGCTGTGTCACCTAGCTTCCCCCCCCCCCCCCACTCCCCCAGGTATAGCCATTCTCCTGTCTTGTGCTGTGTCACCTAGCTTCCCCCCCCCCCCCACCCCACTCCCCCAGGTATAGCCATTCTCCTGTCTTGTGCTGTGTCAGCTAGCTCCCCCCCTCCCCCCCCCCACCCCCAGGTATAGCCATTCTCCTGTCTTGTGCTGTGTCACCTAGCTTCCCCCCCCCCACCCCACTCCCCCAGGTATAGCCATTCTCCTGTCTTGTGCTGTGTTAGCTAGCTTCCCCCCTAACCCCCCACCCCCACCCCCACCCCCGCACACCCCCCCTACCCCCAGGTATAGCCATTCTCCTTCAGTTCCTTTTCAGCCGTTCTGCGCCAAGTCTCCCGCGGTCTTCGTCGTGCTCTTTTTCCATCTGGTGTCCCTGATCCAGTGAAGGGATGAAGGGGTACAGCTGGAAGTGCTTCTGGTGGCATTCTGAGGACAGCGTCTTCTTCTTCTTCTTCTTCTTTGCTTGATCTCAGTGTTGATGACCAGTATTTGGAGGTTCTTTTTCTGGAGTTAAGATGTTGAAGATGGTGTTTGCCCCCCCACCCCCCACCCCCACCCCTCCTCCATGCACACCCACCCCCCACCCCCTTCCCCCCCAAATGTTCAGAATTCTGTGTTGCTTTTGATATGTAGTGTTCGGTTTTGATGTGTTTCCAGTTTTAAGTGATGTTGTTTTCCTGTTCAAGGGAATTTTGTGCTTTTGGTTTTGTGTTTGGTTTTAGGGTGTTTTGTGTGTGTGTGTGTGTGTGTGTGTGTGTGTGTGTTTAACGTGTTTTCAGCCTTCTTAGGTCGTCTGAACAGCAGTGAATAAATAGGCGTTTGCAGTGGTTACAGTATTTATTCCGTAATTCACAGATAGGCATGTGTGTGTTCTTTGTGTGTGTGTGTGTTCAGTAGTTCACATATAGGCGTGTGTGTTCTTTTCATGTTTGTGTGTGTGTGTGTGTGTATCACGTATGTTTTTATCACTGTGTACATGTATGTACATCTATGCATGTATTATCCATATCCCAGGTTAATAATGCTGAAAATTTATGCTCTGATGTCTTTGTTGAATTTGGTGATTGGGAATCAAATGGGACCGTGAATTCGTGGTGAAAGCTTTAGTCATTGAACTGTTCATCATGTTTTTTTTGTGTCAAATGGAGAAGACACGGAATACTAACCTGGATGGTTGTAATCTGTAACAAGAGTGTCTGTACGAAGTAATTGTTGACTTAAAGATTTACAACCTCTGATTTGTACTGATCAGAATTCATTTATAAATGTGTGTAATCCGTGAGTAACCAACTAATATGTTAATACGTCTCTGTCAAGAGTGAAAATTTTTACCTGAACTATTAACATTTTTGTTCTTTGATCAAGATTTTTACAATTTTCTTATATTTTTTAAAGTATATCCGATTAAGATGTTTATTTCTGAATCAAAAAGAGTTACTGCTTTGAGTTGTTTTTGATTCAGAGGTTTGTCAAATTTGCTATCAGGTGTTTCGGTTGATGTCGTAGACGTTACAGATGTTGACAATGACTAATTAAAAATTCTCCAACTATTTTTTTTCCAAATTTCCAACCATTGCCACAAAATGTCCAACCATGCCATTGCCAACCTTTGTCTGGAAAAGCTCCGAAGACAGAGTCTAAGGCTTGGTCTGTCCCGTTTTCTGTACTTGATGCGTTATTTTTTTTGTGTGTGTACAGCGTAATAGGGATAATGTTATATATTCCAATTATTGTGGGGGGAAAAAGCAATACAAAACAAAAACAACGTTTCATAATCAATTCCGATTTGTGTGTGTCTTGCCCATAACAGATTGTTGACGACTATTCCAGAGAACCTAACCATTCTTGCAAGCCGTGTGTGTGTGTGTGTGTGTTTTGCGTGTAGGGTGAGGCGGGTGGGTGTGTGCATATGAAGGTCACCAGTGACAGGGTGGACAGGAAAGGGGGGGAAGGAGGGGGGTTGGGGGGGGGGTGACGAGAAGGGGGTGAGGGATTGTTGCATTGCTTGGGGAGTTGGGTGGGGTCCCGTGGAAAAAAGCGTTACTTGCTGTTGCTGGTTGCATTTTGAGGGTTGGTGTTGGTTTGACACTGGTGTTTTGTGGTAGGTTTTGTATTATTCTTCACTCCTCCTCTTCTTCCTCTTCTTCCTCTTCCTCCTCCCATCCTCTTCTCTCCCACCTCAACCCCCTACCACCCCGCGCCCTCCCTTCTCTCTCTCTTGTTCTTTTTCTTCTCACCCTCTTGCAATTCCGCTCTTCTTTCTGCATTCAGTCAGTCAGTCATTCTTTCATCGATTGTTCCTAACCCTGGCATCTCTCTTGTCTTCCTCTTTCTCTCTGTCTTGCTTTCTCTCTCTCACTCTGTCTTCCTCTCTCTCTCTCTCTGTCTTCCTCTCTCTCTCTCTCTGTCTTCCTCTCTCTCTCTCTCTGTCTTCCTCTCTCTCTCTCTGTCTTCCTCTCTCTCTCTCACTCTGTCTTGCTTTCTCTCACACTCTGTCTTGCTTTCTCTCTCTCTCTCTCTGTCTTCCTCTTCCTCTCCTCTCCTCACCCTGACATCTCTCTCTGTCTCTACCCCTGTCTCTGTGTATGTCTGTCTCTCTTCCTTCTCTCCCCCCCCCCTCTCTCTCTCTCTCTCTCTCTTTCTCCCATTTCTCCTATATCTCTTTCTCCCTCCCCTCTTCTCCCTTCTCTTTATCCTTCTCCCTTTTTTTTCTCTCTGTCTCTGTCTCTCTCTCTCTCTCCGTCCTTCCCCTCTCTCTTCCACCTCAGTCTCTCTCTCTCTCTTCCCTTTCGCTTTTTCTTCCAGTTCCTTTCCCCTTGCCCTTCCCTCTCTCATTCAACCCCATCTCTGTCTCTGTCTCTTTCCTCCCCCCCCCCCCTCTCTCTTACATCTCAGCCCCTTTCTTCCCATTGTCTTTTCCTTCTTCCAACCCTTTCCCCCCTCCCCTGCCCTTCCCTCTCTCATTCAACCCCATCTATGTCTTTCTCTGTCTTTCCTTCCCCCCCCCCCCTCTCTCTTCCATCTCAGCCCCTTTCTTCCCATTGTCTTTTCCTTCCAACCCTCCCCCCCCCCCTGCCCTTCCCTCTCTCATTCAACCCCATCTCTGTCTCTGTCTCTTTCCTTCCCCCCCCCCCTCTCTCTCTCTCTTCCATCTCAGCCCCTTTCTTCCCATTGTCTTTTCCTTCTTCCAACCCTCCCCCCCCCCCTGCCCTTCCCTCTCTCATTCAACCCCATCTATGTCTTTCTCTGTCTTCCTCCCCCCCCCTCTCTTCCATCTCATCCCCTTTCTTCCCGTTGTCTTTTCCTTCTTCCAACCCTTCCCCCCCTGCCCTTCCCTCTCTCATTCAACCCTATCTCTTTCTCTGTCTTTCCTTCCACCACCACCACCCCCCTCTCTCTCTCTCTCTCTCTCTCTTCCATCTCAGTCTATCTCTTCCCATTCTCTTTTTTCTTCCAACCCCTTTTTTCACCCCCTGCCCTTCCCAATCTCATTCAGTCCCATCTCTGTATCTGTCTGTCTCTCTCTCTCTCTCCATCTCTCTCTCTGTCTCTCTCTGTCTCTCTCTCCCTCTTTATCCATCTGTCTCCCATATCTGTCTGTCTGTCTCTCACTCACTCACTCTCGCCCAGTCTCTCCCCCCCCCCCTCCTACCCTCCCCTGCCCATCTTATCCATCTGTCTCCCATATCTGTCTGTCTGTCTCTCACTCACTCACTCTCGCCCAGTCTCTCCCCCCCCCTCCCTTGCCCATCCCTCCTCTTCCCCCCCCCACCCCCCTAACCCTCCCATCTATTTCCCTGACACTACAGACCCATAGGAGTTGGGGGGAAAAAAGTGTTATGCACAATGTAGATACATAGCTTCCGTCCTCACACAACAAAATAAAGGATCCGTGGCTGAAATAATGACGCAATAAATAAAACAAGTTCTTTTGATTATTCCATGGAGTTTGTTGTGTTGTGGTGGGTCTGATGTTTCAGTTGAGGAGACTTGTGTGGAACCCACAGGGTGTGTGTGTGTGTGTGTGTGCTTGTGCATGCCTGCGTGCGTATGTGCGTGCACAGTAAAGATACACACGTTTGCGCGCGTGAAAGCTCGCACGCGTAAGAAGTGTTTACATGCACGCGCACACTTAAGTAACACACACGCTCTCTCTCAGGTAGATTTCATTCATATTCTCTCTCTCTCTCTCTCTCTCTCTCTCTCTCTTTCTCTCTCTGTATCCGTGTGTGTGCTTAAAATGAACGCGTACAAGTCTTAATCACTTTCTAATGACAACAGGCAACAAGAAAAAAAGAAAAGAAAAAAAAGAGAGAGAGAGAGAAGAGTGTTATTTTGTACCGGTAACCCGGGATTTGAACAAGCAAAGCTTGGCGCGCGCTCAACCAACTGAGCGATGCAAACACCCTCTGTTGTGCATAGTCCGATGCTTCCCCAGCCAGGATAGGGATAATGATTTTTAAAATAAACAATACAGTGCAATACAATACAATGTGATAATACTCAATACAATTAAATACAATATGATAATACTAAATACAATGCAGTATAATACAATACAATATGATAATACTGAATACAATGCAGTATAATACAATACAATATGATAATACTGAATACAATACAGTACAATACAATATAATAATAATAAATACAATACAATACAATACAATATGGTAATACTAAATACAGCACAATACAATGTGATGATACTAAATACAACACAATACAGTGCAATACAATACAATATTTTTTTTATGATAATACTAAATACAACACAATACAATATGATGATGCTAAATACAATACAGTACAATACAATACAATACGATAATACTAAATGCAGTACAATACAATATGATGATGCTAAATACAATACAGTACAATACAATACAATACGATAATACTCAATACAATACAGTACAGTACAATATGGTAATACGAAATACAACACAGTACAATGCAATGCAATATGATAATACAAAATACAATACAGTACAATACAATGCAATACAGTCAGAACAATACACTTTCTGGTATTCCATTGGAGTGCGAAGTGATTTCTCAGAAGAGAGCAAATGGCTCCACAGTCCAAGAATGGAAGCTGCAGGCGTCCAAAATATAGTGCAATACAATACAATGCAACGCATTATGATGCAATACAATGCAAAACAATACAATGCAGTGTTATGCATTATGATACAATGCAAAACAATACAATATAATGCAATTCAATGCAAATACAAAACAATGAAAAGTAATGCAACGCAACACAAGACAATAATATAATTTCGATTGGAATTTATTTGTGCATCCAAAGATTCGTCGCTCAAACCATACAGTCTCTCAGTCCGCAGTCGAGTCCTTCACAAAAGAGCATGACAAAGGTTGAACTAAAATGGCCAAAGAGTAAAGTATATCATAGAAATAATGATAAAACACAGAGACTCGATTTACCAAGCAAAAACAAAAGAAACGATGTGGAATGTGCATTTCTAAACAATATTACAAAATAAGGAACACATTAACCACAAATTCGTCATGATTAATTACTGGTTCGTCACTGAAAACACTGCATTCTAGAAAGAAAAAAAATAATAATGATAATAATGCGTCTGTTGTATTTAACACGTGGGCTACATTAAAAACAAAATATATGAAGAGAAATTTTGTGGGAGAAAAAAAAAAGACAGTTTGTTGATGTACCAAGTTGTTGTAGAAAGGCGTCGCAGAAATCAACTTTGATAAAGTTCAAGGTCATTACACGCTTATATAAAGCGTAACCGCATGGAGATTACAACCGGGCAAAGCTGGATAACAATTCTTGTTATCAACATAGTATATATCCTGATGATACGATTATCATTAGGCACAAAAGTTCACCATGCACTCACTGTGAGGTTTGCTCACAAACTTTGTGCTTGAATAAATCATCGTACCCACCATTGGTTCAGTAACTGGCGAAGAATGCTATTTACAGGAGGCACATGTTTGCTTCATATCATAATGACGAATTATAGAACATCCTGGAAATTCTCTGTCTCTCTCTCGCTGTCTCTGTGTGTATCTCTGTCTCTCTCTGACCTGCGCGCTTGCACGTGTGTGTGTGTGTGTGTGTGGTGTGTGTGTGTGTGTGTGTGTGTGTGTGTGTGCCAGTGTGTGTGTGTGTGTGTGTGTGTGTGTGTGTGTGGTGTGTGTGTGTGTGTGTGTGTGTGTGTGTGTGCCAGTGTGTGTGTGTGTGTGTGTGTGTGTGTGTTGTGTGTGTGTGTGTGTGTGTGTGTGTGCCAGTGTGTGTGTGTGTGTGTGTGTGTGTGTGTGTGTGCCAGTGTGTGTGTGTGTGTGTGTGTGCCAGTGTGGGTGTGGGTGTGTGTGTGTGTATGCCAGTGTGTGTGTGTGTGTGTGTGTGTGCGCGTGCGTGTGTGTGTGTGTGTGTGCCAGTGTGTGTGTCTGTGTGTGTGTTTGTGCCAGTGTGTGTGCGTGTGCCAGTGTGTGTGTGTGTGTGTGTGTGTGCCAGTGTGTGTGTGTGTATGTGTGTGTGCCAGTGTGTGTGCGTGTGCCAGTGTGTGTGTGTGTGTGTGTGTGTGTGTGTGTGTGTGTGTGTGCCAGTGTGTGTGTGTGTGTATGTGTGTGTGCCAGTGTGTGTGCGTGTGCCAGTGTGTGTGTGTGTGTGTGTGTGTGTGTGTGCCAGTGTGTGTGTGTGTGTGTGTGCCAGTGTGTGTGCGTATGTGTGTGCCAGTGTGTGTGTGTGTGTGTGTGTGTGTGTGTGTGTGTGCCAGTGTGTGTGCGTGTGTGTGTGTGTGTATTTTATGTGTAGCGAGGTTGGAGGGGGGGTGGGACGGGCGGTGGGGAGGGGGGGGGAGGAGGAGGAAGAAGGAAGTACTTGCTCTTGTGTTGTCTCATAGCAATAAAGTGTGTGTGTGTGTGTGTGTGTGTGTGTGTGTGTGTGTGTGTGTGTGTGTGTTCTTGTTTTAAAATAAAAGCCGGTTAACACGCAGGCCTAATCAACACACTTACTCCGCAGTCTGCTATTAGTATTACACGAGAGTCTCAGTATGCTGCGCTGACGTAAACTGACAATCACAATTACGTCATATCCTAGTTTCACCTCCCGGGCAGGGTACAGATGCACTGAGTTTGTTCTACACGGTCATTCGAAATTATAATTCATCTTCTTTATCCCGTTCCCCTTTCTGTCTGTTCATCTGTCTGTCTCTGTCTCTCTATTGCTGGCATTTAATAATTTTTTTTTTTAAGCAGATGTGGTGTAGCGTATATGGATTTGTCCAAACGCAAGGACTCCTCCTTGGGCAACTGAACTGAACTGAACGATAAGTGTGAACATTGATCAAAATTCCTTCCTTCACTCAAACACACCACACACCAACCGTCTCAAAACAACCCACCCCACTCGAACACTACATGACCTCGTTTTTTTGTGTTTTTTTCTACACCTTGACCTTCGAGATTGGGTATCAGCGCACTGAAGGCCTCACACGCCCAATGCCAACGCGAGGGGGTGATGTCTTGAGTCACTAAAAACCGTTGTTTCTGTGCCCGAAAAGTGCTTTCTCCCCCCACCCACCCCCACCACCTCCCGATGATTTTGTTCATGCATACTTTAAGGTGCACAACAGTTAGTGACATGCGCAATAAGATATTGCGATGAGTAATAGGGGAATGTTTTTTAGATTGTTAAAATCATTTTTTTCAATTAAAAAAAAAAAATATATATATATTGTTCAGATTTTTTTCCCAGTACAAATCTATCGTTGCCAGTAGGTTTTTTGTTTTGTTTGTTTGTTATTGAAGTTATTACGTTTATCATTTATCTATTTATCTTATTCATTTTATATTGTTCATTTTTATTTCTAATTCAAATAAATTGATATTTTTTTCAGTTTAAGTCTCTTCACAGTCGGTGATATGAGAGCTGCGTCCCTGCCTGGCGCGAAACTGTCAGATCTAAGTTATACGTTGCGGTCTTAGAAGCAGACGTCAGCTGTGTTGAGTGAGCGAGACGAGATGGGAGATCCGTTTTTAGTGGGGTTTTTTGTTTGTTTGTTTTGTTGTTGTTTTTTTGTTTGTTTGTTTTGTTTTTGTTTTTCTCATAGATTTTTGAGTGACGTCAACTAACTATAACTGACCAGTTACAAAAATAATGATTATGATAATTATGATAATGAGGGTTTTTTTTAAAGTCACCATTGTGCTGAAGTTTGAAAAGAGTGTGCTGACAAATGGAAAAGTGGCTGTTCTATGGCGGATACTTAGTGTCCTAAATTCAGGTAGCTAAATTTAGATTAATAGCACTTGAAATTTTCATGCATAGTTGAAGCGATATTACCATGACTAGACTCATACCATTTTCAGTGATTTTTAACTGTCTTCATGAGCTGTTTTATAACAATGTTGATACAGACTCGGTTTACAAACTTGTGTATTGCCATCCTGCGAAGATATTGTCATTTTTCAAACACATGCATTGCAAAAAAAGCATCAAAAAATCGTTTAAACAGGTCCCGGAATTTTAACGGGATATGCATACAGAGACGAGACCTTTAATTAACAGAGCATTTTGTGTCTCAGAACGCTCACATATTATAGATTTCTATGCAATGAGCAATAAATCTAAAGTTTGCACCCGTAAGACTCGCTTGTAACAGCACTGGTTTGAAAGGTTTGAAGGGTGTTCCGTGGAGGTGCAAAAGTTCCAGTTCTTGTTTATTAGTTAGTTTCCAATCGCCCCAGATTTGACAACTTAGAAAGATAAACAATAATAAATTATCATTAAAGATTTTAACGACGCAGTAGCCATGATGTTCGTGAGGTCACGTTGGTTGTGCATGGTGACATTTTTCGATAAAATTCTCAACATTGATTATCATCTTGTTAGGGTATACCTTAACAACCTATTGGCAACCGTCCTTTTTTTGTGGGATCTGAATCTGTACGTACACCGATTGTTGCGTTAGCGATGTGCAAAACAGGCGTGTGGCCTTTCAAATAAAACGAAACTCCTTTTTGGACTTTAGTCTACTATACACACAGCACCCACTTAACATTCGTTCCCAGTTCGAACAAACGTGGAGACCCACCGGCTAGTCGCGGGGGACATGAAAATGATATAGCTGGCTTCTGGTTGCGCAAACTGAGAGGCGAATAACAATTATTTATCTTCTAAAACGTTAAAGCCCAGAAGACAGCGACCATGTTTCTCCTCCTTCTCGAACACCTCTTCCTCGCCCTTGTCGTCGCGTCTCTCGTCGGCGTGTACCTAAGCCGAGGACGGGAGGAGTTGTTGAGGGTGGTGGTGGTGGGTGTGAAGAACATACCGGGGGTGGGGAGCGTGGTTGCCTCCCTTCTAAAGAGCGAGGCATCCTCCTTCATCCGCCAGAGCCCCATAGGGAGTGGTGGGGGAGGTGGTGCCGGGGGCAAGCCGCCACGCGTCACTCTTCCTAAGAAAGGTGAGTTTGTGGGTGGTGGTGGTGGGTTTTGGTGCCTGTGGGAGGAAAAGGAGGTTGGTGGTTGGTGATAATTGTGACTGAGGATGATGATGATGAGGGTGACGGTGATCTTTCCTTGTCGTTGTTGTTGTTCTTCTTCTTCTTCAAGCAGCAATGGTAGTTGCGGTAGTGGTGGTTGTTGCAGTGCCGGTAGTGGGTGGTGGTGGTATCAGTATCGTTATCATCATCATCTTCTTCGTCATTGTTATTCTTCTCCTTCTTCTTAATCTTGTCATTATTATTATTATTATTATTATCATAACTAGTTATCTGTCTGTCTGCCTGTCTGTCTGTCTGTCTCTGTCTCTGTCTTTCTCTAAATGTGACGGTCACTCCATTTAAATTACAGTCTAATCCGGAAGGATGTTTGATTGATGCGAAGTCTTTCCACCGCCCTGTTAGTAAATTTCTTCTTCTTCTTCTTCTTCTTCTTCTTCTTCTTATTATTATTATTATTATTATTATTGTTGTTGTTGTTGTTGTTGTTGTTATTGTTATTATTATTGTCATTCTTCTTCTTGTGATTATGATGAATATCATTGTGGTTATTATCATCATGACTATTATTAACATCGTCATTATTACTAACAGTAGTAGTAGCAGTAATATTAGTAGTCGTACCAGTGGTGGTAACTGAGAGTACTTGCTGCAGCTGCAGCAGAAGTCGTAGTGGTGACTGTGGTGGAAGTAGTGGCGGTGGTTGGAGTGGTAGTATCATCATCATCACCACCACCACAACCACCACAACCAACCACGATCACTACCACCATCACCACCACCACCACCACAACCAACCACCACCACCACCATCACCATCACCACCACAACCACCACCATCACAACCACTACCATCACCACCACAACCATAACCACCACTATCACCACCACAACCATAACCACCACTATCACCACCACCACCACCACCACACAACCACCACAACCACCACCATCACAACCACCACCACCACCACCACAACCACCACCATCACCACCACCACCACCATCACCACCACAACCACCACACAACCACCACAACCACAACCATCACCACCACCACCATCACCACCACCACCACCACACAACCACCACAACCACCACCATCACAACACCACCACCACAACCACCATCACCAACACCACCACCATCACCACCACAGCCACCACCACCACCACCACACAACCACCACAACCACCACCATCACAATCACCACCACCACAACCACCATCACCAACACCACCACCATCACCACCAACACCATCACCACCACCACCACCACAACCACTACTACCACAACCACCACCATCACCACCACAACAACCATCACCCCCACCACCACACAACCACCACAACCACCTCCATCACCACCACCACCACCACCACCACCACAACCACAACCATCATCACCACCACCACCACCACCACCACCACAACCACAACCATCACCACCACCATCACCACCACAACCACCTCCATCACCACCACCACCACCACCACCACACAACCACCACAACCACAACCATCACCACCACCATCACCACCACCACCACAACAACCACCATCATCACCACCACAACAACCACAACCACCACCACAACCACCACCACCACCACCACAACAACCACCATCACCACCACCATCACCACCACCATCACCACCACCACCACCATCTCCACCACCACCACCACCACCATCACCACCACCATCACCACCACTACCACCACAACCACCACCACAACCATCACCATCACCACCATCACCACCACTACCACCACAACCACCACAACCACCACCACCACACCACCACCACCACCACCACCATCTCCACCACCACCATCACCACCACCACCACAACCATCACCACCACACAACCACCACCACCACATCTCCACCACCACCACCACCACCACCATCATCACGGCAGGTCTCCCGCACGAGGAGCTGCGTGCCAAGCTGAAGGGGATGAAGGAGAGGGAGGTGGACCACGAGAAAGGCCAGGTGTTCGCCTATGCCTACACCCTGACCGATGACCACTTTGAGCTGCAGAAAGACGTCTTTGACATGTTCACAGGTAGGGGTGTGTGTGTGGGTGGGGGGGTGGGGGTGGGGGGTGAGGGGAGGGGGAGAATGCGTGTGTGTGTGTGTGTGTGTGTGTGTAGTGGGTTTGGGGGATGTATGTGCGTGCGTGTGTGTTGATATGGGGAGGAGAAGGTGGAGGGTCCGCATTTTGACCGATGACCACTTTGAGCTGTAGAAAGACGTCTTTGACATGTTTACAGGTAGGTGTGTGTGGAGGTGAGTGGACGGGGGTAGGATGTGTGTGTGTGTGTAGTGGGTTTTGGGGATGTGTGTGCATTTTGACCGATGACCACTTTGAGCTGTAGAAAGACGTCTTTGACATGTTCACAGGTAGGTGTGTGTGTGTGGGAGGGGGGGTATGGGGGGTGAGAGGAGGGGGAGAATGTGTGTGTGTGTGTGTAGTGGGTTTGGGGGATGTATGTGCGTGCGTGTATGTGTGTTGACATGGGGAGGGGAGGTGGGGGTTTGGGGGGCGCATTTTGACCGATGACCACTTTGAGCTGTAGAAAGACGTCTTTGACATGTTCACAGGTAGGTGAGTGGGCGGGGGGAGGGAGAATGTGTGTGTGTGTGTGTGTGTGTGTGTGTGTGTGTGTGTGTGTATGTGTGTGTGTAGTGGGTTTTGGGGATGTGTGTGTGTGTGTGTGCGCGCGTGCGTGTGTGTGTGTGTGTGTGTGTGTGCAGTGGGTTTTGGGGATGTGTGTGTGTGTTTGTGCGTGCGCGTGTGTGTGTTGACATGGGGAGGGAGGGTTGGGGGTGGGGTCCGCATTTTGACCGATGACCACTTTGATATGTTCACAGGTAGGTGTAGGTGTGTGGGTGTGGGTGAGGGGGAAGGATGTGTGTGTGTGTGTGTGTGTGTGTGTGTGTGTGTGTGTGTGTGTGAGTGAGTGTGCGTGCGTGCGTGTGTGTGTTTGAGTATAGTGGGTTTTGGGGATGTGTGTGTGTGTGCGCGCGCGTGTGTGTGTGTTGACATGGGGAGGGGGGGAAGAAGGGGGGGGGGGTGCGCATTTTGACCGATGACCAGTTTGAGCTGCAGAAAGACGTCTTTGATATGTTCACAGGTATGTGGTGTGTGTGGGTGAGGGTGTGTGTGTGTGTGTGTGTGTGTGTGTGTAGTGGTGTTGGGGGATGTGAAAAAACAAACAAACCGAAAGTAAACAAGAAATGAGCTCGTGATATCTTTGCCATCCTGTTTTCCTTATTTGTATCTTATTATTCTATTTCCTTTCTTTTCTTTCCCTCTCCCTGTCCCTGTCCCTGTCCAGAGAAGCTGGGTCACTCTGAGGACCACGAGAAGATCGTGAGGGAGTTCCAGCTGGCCTTCCTGCACGAGAACGCCCTGAATCCCATGATTTACCCATGTCTGAGGTCAGAGGGGCTGGAGCTCTGTGTGTGTGTGTGTGTGTGTGTGTGTGTGTGTGTGTGTGTGTGTGTGAGTGACTGTGTGTGTGTGTGTGTGTGTGTGTGTGTGTGTGTGTGTGTGTGTGTGTGTGTGTCACTATGTGTGTGTGTGTGTCACTGTGTGTGTCACTCTGTGTGTGTGTGCGTGTGTGCGTGCGTGTATGTGTGTGTGTGTGTGTGACTGTGTGTGTGTGTGTGTGTGTGTGTGACTCTGTGTGTGTGTGTGTGTGTGACTCTGTGTGTGTGTGTGTGTGTGCACGTGCTTGTGTGTGTGCGTGTGTGTGTGTAGACGTGTGTGTGTGTGTGTCTGTGTCTGCGTGTGTGTGTGTGTGTGTGTGTGTGTGTGTGTGCGCGGAGGGCGTGGCTGCAGCGATAGGTTACTGAGGTGTGGTTGGATTGTTGGCGGGGGAGGGCGGAAGGAGGGAAAGGGAGATAGACTACAGGAAGTTTGGGGAGAGAAGAGAAGAGAAGACAGAGACAGAGACAGAGAGACGGAGGGTGAGAAAGAGAGAGTTGTAGGTGGGGGAGGGAGAGAGAGAGAGAGAGAGAGATGGGTGGGGGCGAACGTGTAGGGGTTGAGCAGACAGACTGACAAACAAAACAGAGAAGGAACGAATCAAGGAGAAAAAGAAGAAATAGATGAATAAACATTAAAGTAACCAACGAACTAACTAATTATCTACCTAACTAACTAAAACGTGCATGTAACAACCGACTCCCCCTCCCCCTCCCGCCCTTCTGACGTCTGCCCCTCAGACAAATGGAAACGGAAGTGATCAGCATGACGGCGGCCATGTTGAACGGAAATGACGACACGGTGGGCTTCATGACTTCCGGTGGGACAGAGAGCGTCCTGATGGCGGTGAAGGCGTACCGAGACAGGGCCAGACAACTCTACCCTCATATCAAGCAGCCTGAAATTGTGCGTGAAGGGGGGGGGGGGGGGGGTGAATTCGATTTGTCTCTTTGTCCATGTCTGTCTCTCTGTCTGCCTCTCTCTCTTTCTCACTCTGGATATGTGGATTTTTCTCCATCCCTCTCCATCCCTCTGTCTTTCTCTGTAAAGGTATGTTTCTTCCCCATCTCTCCCCTGTTTCTCTCTGTATGCGTGCGTGTGTGTGTGTGTGTGTGTGTGTGTGTGTGTGTGTGTAAGTGTGCGTGTGTGTGTGTGTGTGCCTCTCTCTCTATATATATATATACAGAGAGAGAGAGAGAGAGAGTGTGTGTGTGCATGTGCGTGTGTGTGTGTGTGTCAGTGTGCGTGTGTGTGTGTCTGTGTGTGTGTCTGACTGAAATCTGACTGTATGTCATAACCGGGAAACGAATGATGAGCGCCCAATGCCGGCAGCTGTCGGCCGGCTGTACCCATGTAGGCAGCTGGCATGTCATGCAAAATATAGTGTGTTTGTGTAGATCTCTCTCTCTCTCTCTGTCTCTCTCTCCGCTATCTCTCTCTCTCTCCGCTCTCTCTCTCTCCGCTATCTCTCTCTCCGCTTGCTCTCTCTCTCTCCGCTATCTCTCTCTCTCCGCTCTCTCTCTCTCTCCGCTCTCTCTCTCTCTCTCTCTCCGCTCTCTCTCTCTCTCTCTCTCTCTCTCTCTCTCTCTCTCTCTCTTTTTTTCTTGCTCTGTCTACTGTCCGTCTCTCTGTTGGGGGTGCACGGGAGGGGTAATACCTCTAGAGGGGGGGGGGGGGGGGCTTGTCACGCTCTTCCGGGAGTGGTTCGTCCTCTGTTGGTGCCCACCGGCACCCAGCTCTCACCTATGGGTCCTAGAAGATCGCTTAGAGCTTGGTCTCCGACCGAGGACAGGCGCTGTATAAGTATCCATAGCGTCATCAATCAATCGATAAAATAAAAACAAATACAGAATTAAAGAAATGTAATGTAGATAAGTAAATGAATTAAGTAATAAATGAATAAACAAATAAACAAAATAAAAAGAAAGAAAGAAAGAAGTAGAATGTTAACAAATAAATAAATACACTAATACAAGGAATGAATAGATCAAATAAAATACATGATTGGACGATAAATAAAATAGATAAATAATTAGATAAATAAGATACTACAAACAGAGAAAAAATAAAAACAAATGGGTGAATAAATAAATGAATAGAATACAAATAAATAAATGAATGAATAAATAAATAAATAAACAGAATGAAATAAGAAGAAAGTGTAGAGACTTGACGAAGCGAAAGAGGAAGTTCATTCCAACTGCAACGTCCAGAGACAGAGAAAGAACGGTGGCCAACAGTGGAGTGTTTGAATATGGGTATGTGTAAACAGAGTGGATCCGAAGCCGATCTCAGTGAGCATGACACTGCCCTACAGGCAACACATCACGTAATAGTGAATGATGATGACCACAGGTGGCCCCGCGTACCCAGCACCCAGTGCTGGCCAAGGCTGCCCACTACTTCGGACTGACCATCAAGCATGTTCCTGTGGCTCCGGACTATTCGGCTGACCCCAAGGAACTGGAGAAGGTGAGACAGGATATAGGCGCTGCGTGGTTTCGTCTCTTTTGGTTTCCGATTCACGTTAATCGGTCTCTCTTTTTTTTTCTTCTTTTTTTTTAATATTTAATTTTTATTGAAGAAATGGTACTTAAGGTTGCCCACCCATTAACTTGGAAACAGAACTTACTGTACACACATCGAGAGATACATAGAGGGACACACACACACACACACACACACACACACACACACACACACACCATCATCATTTAATGGTTATTATTATGCACTATTGTATATATATTGTTTCATGTGAGGCACTTAGAGATTACTATGAATGTATGGGGGAGTTTGCGACATATAATTACTATCTAGCTTTAAAAAAAAAAATTATTACTACTACTGTTATTATTATTATTATTATCATCATTGCTGTTGTAACTTATGTGAGGTTCAACTTTTCACACCCTCTATCATCGTTTTTCTTCCCCATTCCGATTTATAGACATAATCCATTACAACATTAATATACTATAATATAGAAAATAGAATAACGTTAGAAATTTAAAAAAAAACGGTCTACAATAATTTCAAGTTTGGCATCTCAGAGGCCTATCAATCTGCTATTGCCTGTCCATAGCGAGGCTGCATTAATTTTTTTTTTTTTAAATATTGTACGTGTGTCTGCCTTATGGCTGTCGTTCTTTATCTCTGGAGTCTCTGAAGTCTTTATCGTTTGTGATGGATTTCTTTGATGACGAGTATTTCATACAATTTAAATTATAGGTTCACAAAACAGACAAAGGAAAATGAAGACAAAAAAAAAAAAAAAAAAAAAACACCCAAAAAACAGCATGTGGAGGGTGATTTTGTCACGTGGTGCTCGTGCTTGCAGGCGATTGGTCCCAACACAATACTGCTGGCGTGCTCGGCTCCGCAGTTCTGTCATGGCATCGTGGACCCGGTGGAGGAGTTGTCTACCTTGGCCCTGAAGTACGGACTGCCTCTCCACGTGGATGCTTGTTTCGGGGGCTTCATGTTGCCTTGGTAATGACTATTATAAAGTCTGCTTGAAAAGTGTGTGTGTGTGTGTGTGTGCGTGTGTGTGTGTGTGTGTGTGTGTGTAGGGGGTTGGGGAGGGTGGGGGGGACTGGTGTGTGTGGGGGGGGAGGGGAATGGTGTATATGTGTGTGTGTGTAGTGTGTGTGTGTGTGTTAGTGTTTATCTGTGTGTGTGTGTGTGTGTGTGTGTGTGTAGGGAGGGGGGGGGGACTGGTGTGGGGGGGTGGGAGGGGAATGGTATATGTGTGTGTGCGTGAGAGAGTGTGTGTGTGTTAGTGTTTATCAGTGTGTGTGTGTGTGTGTGTTTGTGTGTAGGGGGTGGGGGAGGGGGAGGGGAATGGTAAGACAAGTGTGTGTGTGTGAGAGAGAGAGAGAGTGTGTGTGTGTGTTAGTGTTTATCAGTGTGTGTGTGTGTGTGTGGTAGTGCGTGTGTTATTTGTGTGCGCCGCGCGCGCGTCAGTGTTGGCCTGGTTGTAACGCGTCCGCCTAGGAAGCGAGAGAATCCCAGCACACTGGTTCAAATCCTACGCAGCAGTCGCCAGTATTTCCAGATTCTTCCCTCCTCCACTAGACATTAGACAATCCCCAACCGGGTCACTGGATCACAAGTGCAATACGACTTTACCACGGCGCATCTATCTATCTATCTATCTATCTATCTATCTATCTATCTATCTATCTATCTATCTATATATATATATATATATATATATATATATATATATATATATATATATATATATATATATATATGTATATATATATATATGTATATATATATATATATATATATATCTAGGCCCTGTTTATGAAAAACTGAAAATTTGGCCGGCAGACAGTTTTGAAAGGCCAACCCGAATTTTGATGGAACATTTTGCGTTTCTTTTTGGTTTTTAAGAAAGTTGGAGTTTTTTGTTTGTTTGTTTTTGTTGTTGTTGTTTTTTTAATAAATCGGAACATGTCACAATACAACACAGTTATAGATGAAGAGGTCAGCAAAGAAAATCTGACCACAAAGTCCTGTCTTGATACATGTGCATTGTTAAGTGTGTGAAGGATCTTTCTGACGTGCGACGTACGTGTTTGTTCTGGGACCAGGCTGGAGAAGCTGGGGTACAAGATTCCCAAGTGGGACTTCCGGTGTCCTGGGGTGACCTCCATTTCTGCCGACATTCACAAGTACGGCTACTGTGTCAAGGTCAGTCCGGTGATTACTGAGAGCGGGGTTTATGGGCTCTTCAGTTTTTGTTTGTTTGCATTTGTATTTGTAGTTCTTTTTAATCACAGCAGATTTCTCTGTGTGAAATTCGGGCTGCTCTCTCCCCAGGGAGAGCGCGTCGCTACACTTCAGCGCCATCCTTTTTTCTTTTTTTTTCTTTTTTTTTTGTAATTTTTTCCTGCGTGCAGTTTTATTTGTTTGTTTTTCCTATCGATGTGGATTTCTCTACAGAATTTTGCCAGCAACAACCCGTTTTATGCCGTGGGTTCTTTTACTAGTGTGTGCTAAGTGCAAGCTGTACATGGGACTTCGGTTTATCGTCTCATCCCAATGACTAGCGTCCAGACCACCACTCAAGGTCTAGTGGAGGGGGAGAAAATATCGGTGGCTGAGCCGTGATTCGAACCAGCACGCTCATATTCTTTCGCTTCCTGGGCGGACGCGTTACCTCTAGGCCATCACTCCACCTGTTTGTTTGACTGCCTGTCTGTCTGCCTGTCTGTCTACGTATAATTTTTTATTATGTCTGTCTGTCTGTCTGATAGTCTGACTTGCTGTGTGTATGTCTGTCTGCCTGTCTGCCTATCTGCCTCTGCATGTTTGCCTATATGTAGTCTGTCTGTCTATCTGTTTGTGTCTTGTCTGATAGTCTGTCTAGCACTCTGTGTGTGTGTGTGTGTGTGTGTGTGTGTGTGTGTCTGTCTGTCTGTCTATATGTCTGCCTATATGTAGTCTGTCTGTCTATCTGTCTGTGTCTTGTCTGATAGTCTGTCTAGCACTGTGTGTGTGTGTCTGTATGCCTATCTGTCTACATGTTTGCCTATATGTAGTATATCTGTCTATTTGTGTTTGTATCACTCTCTGTCTGCCTATCTGTCTACATGTTTGCCTATATGTAGTATATCTGTCTATTTGTGTTTGTATCACTCTCTGTCTGCCTATCTGTCTACATGTTTGCCTATATGTAGTATATCTGTCTATTTGTGTTTGTATCACTCTCTGTCTGCCTATCTGTGTACATGTTTGCCTATATGTAGTATATCTGTCTATTTGTGTTTGTATCACTCTCTGTCTGCCTATCTGTCTACATGTTTGCCTATATGTAGTATATCTGTCTATTTGTGTTTGTATCACTGTCTGTCTGCCTATCTGTCTACATGTTTGCCTATATGTAGTATATCTGTCTATTTGTGTTTGTATCACTCTCTGTCTGCCTATCTGTCTACATGTTTGCCTATATGTAGTATATCTGTCTATTTGTGTTTGTATCACTCTCTGTCTGCCTATCTGTCTACATGTCTGCCTGTCTGTAATCCGTCTATCTGTGTTTGTATCACTGTCTGTCTGCCAATCTGTCTGTTTATCTGTCTACAAATCTGTCAGTCTTTCTGTTCGTTTGTTTTTTAATGTGTCTGTATCAGCGGCTGTCTGTCCGTATCTTTGTCTCTCTTTTTCACCCTGTCTGTCTGTCTGTCTGATTTCTCCATATCTGTCTGTCTGTCTGTCTATCTGATTTCTCCGTGTCTGTCTGTCTATCTGTCTGATTTCTCCGTGTCTGTCTGTCTATCTGTCTGATTTCTCTGTGTCTGTCTGTCTGTCTATCTATCTGATTTCTCCGTGTCTGTCTGCCTGTCTGTCTGATTTCTCCGTGTCTGTCTGTCTATCTGTCTGATTTCTCTGTGTCTGTCTGTCTGTCTATCTATCTGATTTCTCCGTGTCTGTCTGCTTGTCTGTCTGATTTCTCCGTGTCTGTCTGTCTATCTGTCTGATTTCGCTGTGTCTGTCTGTCTGTCTATCTGATTTCTCTGTGTCTGTCTGTCTGTCTATCTGTCTGATTTCTCCATGTCTGTCTGTCTATCTGTCTGATTTCTCTGTGTCTGTCTGTCTGTCTATCTGTCTGATTTCTCCATGTCTGTCTGTCTGTCTATCTGATTTCTCCGTGTCTGTCTGTCTGTCTATCTGTCTGATTTCTCCATGTCTGTCTGTCTATCTGTCTGATTTCTCCATGTCTGTCTGTCTGTCTGTCTGATTTCTCCATGTCTGTCTGTCTATCTGTCTGATTTCTCCATGTCTGTCTGTCTGTCTGTCTGTCTGTCTGATTTCTCCATGTCTGTCTGTCTGTCTATCTGATTTCTCCGTGTCTGTCTGTCTGTCTGTCTATCTGATTTCTCCGTGTCTGTCTGTCTGTCTATCTGTCTGATTTCTCCGTGTCTGTCTGTCTGTCTATCTGATTTCTCCGTGTCTGTCTGTCTGTCTGTCTATCTGATTTCTCCGTGTCTGTCTGTCTGTCTGTCTGTCTGATTTCTCCGTGTCTGTCTGTCTGTCTGTCTGTCTGATTTCTCCATGTCTGTCTGTCTGTCTATCTGATTTCTCCGTGTCTGTCTGTCTGTCTGTCTATCTGATTTCTCCGTGTCTGTCTGTCTGTCTATCTGTCTGATTTCTCCATGTCTGTCTGTCTATCTGTCTGATTTCTCCATGTCTGTCTGTCTGTCTATCTGATTTCTCCGTGTCTGTCTGTCTGTCTGTCTATCTGATTTCTCCGTGTCTGTCTGTCTGTCTATCTGATTTCTCCGTGTCTGTCTGTCTGTTTATCTGTCTGATTTCTCCATGTCTGTCTGTCTATCTGTCTGATTTCTCCGTGTCTGTCTGTCTGTCTATCTGTCTGATTTCTCCATGTCTCTCTGTCTATCTGTCTGATTTCTCCCTGTCTGTCTGTCTGTCTATCTGATTTCTCCGTGTCTGTCTGTCTGTCTGTCTGTCTATCTGATTTCTCCGTGTCTGTCTGTCTGTCTATCTGTCTGATTTCTCCATGTCTGTCTGTCTATCTGTCTGATTTCTCCGTGTCTGTCTGTCTGTCTGTCTGTCTATCTGTCTGATTTCTCCGTGTCTGTCTGTCTGTCTATCTGTCTGATTTCTCCGTGTCTGTCTGTCTGTCTGTCTATCTGTCTGATTTCTCCGTGTCTGTCTGTCTGTCTGTCTGTCTGATTTCTCCATGTCTGTCTGTCTATCTGTCTGATTTCTCCGTGTCTGTCTGTCTATCTGTCTGATTTCTCTGTGTCTGTCTGTCTGTCTGTCTGTCTGATTTCTCTGTGTCTGTCTGTCTATCTGATTTCTCCGTGTCTGTTTGTCTGTCTATCTGTCTGATTTCAAAGTGTCTGTCTGTCTGTCTGTCTATCTGTCTGATTTTTCTGTGTCTGTCTGTCTGTCTATCTGTCTGATTTCTCTGTGTCTGTCTGTCTGTCTGTCTATCTGATTTCTCTGTGTCTGTCTGTCTATCTGTCTGATTTCTCTGTGTCTGTCTGTCTGTCTATCTGTCTGATTTCTCTGTGTCTGTCTGTCTATCTGTCTGATTTCGCTGTGTCTGTCTGTCTGTCTGTCTATCTGTCTGATTTCTCCGTGTCTGTCTGTCTATCTGTCTGTCTATCTGTCTCATTTCTCTGTTTCTGTCTGTCTGTCTGTCTATCTGTCTGATTTCTCTGTGTCTGTCTATCTGTCTGATTTCTCCATGTCTGTCTGTCTGTCTATCTATCTGTCTGATTTCTCCATGTCTGTCTGTCTGTCTGTCTATCTGATTTCTCCGTGTCTGTCTGTCTGTCTGCCTGATTTCTCCGTGTCTGTCTGTCTGTCTGTCTGATTTCTCCGTGTCTGTCTGTCTGTCTGTGTATCTGTCTGATTTCTCCGTGTCTGTCTATCTGTCTGTCTATCTGTCTGATTTCTCCGTGTCTGTCTGTCTGTCTGTCTGTCTGTCTGTCTGTCTATCTGTCTGATTTCTCCGTGTCTGTCTGTCTGTCTATCTGTCTGATTTCTCCGTGTCTGTCTGTCTGTCTGTCTGTCTGTCTGTCTGATTTCTCCGTGTCTGTCTGTCTGTCTGTCTGTCTATCTGTCTGATTTCTCCGTGTCTGTCTGTCTGTCTGTCTGTCTGTCTGTCTGATTTCTCCGTGTCTGTCTGTCTGTCTATCTGTCTGATTTCTCCGTGTCTGTCTGTCTGTCTGTCTGTCTGTCTGTCTGTCTGATTTCTCCGTGTCTGTCTGTCTGTCTGTCTGTCTATCTGTCTGATTTCTCCGTGTCTGTCTGTCTGTCTGTCTGTCTGTCTGTCTGATTTCTCCGTGTCTGTCTGTCTGTCTGTCTGATTTCTCCGTGTCTGTCTGTCTGTCTGTGTATCTGTCTGATTTCTCCGTGTCTGTCTATCTGTCTGTCTATCTGTCTGATTTCTCCGTGTCTGTCTGTCTGTCTGTCTGTCTGTCTGTCTATCTGTCTGATTTCTCCGTGTCTGTCTGTCTGTCTATCTGTCTGATTTCTCCGTGTCTGTCTGTCTGTCTGTCTGTCTGTCTGTCTGTCTGATTTCTCCGTGTCTGTCTGTCTGTCTGTCTGTCTATCTGTCTGATTTCTCCGTGTCTGTCTGTCTGTCTATCTGTCTGTCTATCTGTCTGATTTCTCCGTGTCTGTCTGTCTGTCTGTCTGTCTATCTGTCTGATTTCTCCGTGTCTGTCTGTCTGTCTGTCTGTCTGTCTGTCTGATTTCTCCGTGTCTGTCTGTCTGTCTGTCTGTCTATCTGTCTGATTTCTCCGTGTCTGTCTGTCTATCTGTCTGATTTCTCTGTGTCTGTATGTCTATCTGTCTGATTTCGCTGTGTCTGTCTGTCTGTCTGTCTATCTGTCTGATTTCTCCGTGTCTGTCTGTCTATCTGTCTGTCTATCTGTCTCATTTCTCTGTGTCTGTCTGTCTGTCTGTGTATCTGTCTGATTTCTCTGTGTCTGTCTATCTGTCTGATTTCTCCATGTCTGTCTGTCTGTCTATCTATCTGTCTGATTTCTCCATGTCTGTCTGTCTGTCTGTCTATCTGATTTCTCCGTGTCTGTCTGTCTGTCTGCCTGATTTCTCCGTGTCTGTCTGTCTGTCTGTCTGTCTGTCTGTCTGATTTCTCTGTGTCTGTCTGTCTGTCTGTGTATCTGTCTGATTTCTCCGTGTCTGTCTGTCTGTCTATCTGTCTGTCTATCTGTCTGATTTCTCCGTGTCTGTCTGTCTGTCTGATTTCTCTATGTTTGTCTGTCTGTCTGATTTCTCCGTGTCTGTCTGTCTGTCTAACTATCTGTCTGATTTCTCCGTGTCTGTCTGTCTGTCTGATTTCTCTGTGTCTGTCTGTCTGTCTATCTGTCTGATTTCTCTGTGTCTGTCTGTCTATCTGTCTGATTTCGCTGTGTCTGTCTGTCTGTCTGTCTATCTGTCTGATTTCTCCGTGTCTGTCTGTCTATCTGTCTGTCTATCTGTCTCATTTCTCTGTGTCTGTCTGTCTGTCTGTCTATCTGTCTGATTTCTCTGTGTCTGTCTATCTGTCTGATTTCTCCATGTCTGTCTGTCTGTCTATCTATCTGTCTGATTTCTCCATGTCTGTCTGTCTATCTGATTTCTCCGTGTCTGTCTGTCTGTCTGCCTGATTTCTCCGTGTCTGTCTGTCTGTCTGTCTGTCTGTCTGATTTCTCCGTGTCTGTCTGTCTGTCTGTGTATCTGTCTGATTTCTCCGTGTCTGTCTGTCTGTCTATCTGTCTGTCTATCTGTCTGATTTCTCCGTGTCTGTCTGTCTGTCTGTCTGTCTGTCTATCTGTCTGATTTCTCCGTGTCTGTCTGTCTGTCTATCTGTCTGATTTCTCCGTGTCTGTCTGTCTATCTGTCTGATTTCTCCGTGTCTGTCTGTCTGTCTATCTGTCTGTCTATCTGTCTGATTTCTCCGTGTCTGTCTGTCTGTCTGTCTGTCTATCTGTCTGATTTCTCCGTGTCTGTCTGTCTGTCTATCTGTCTGATTTCTCCGTGTCTGTCTGTCTGTCTGTCTGTCTATCTGTCTGATTTCTCCGTGTCTGTCTGTCTATCTGTCTGATTTCTCTGTGTCTGTATGTCTATCTGTCTGATTTCGCTGTGTCTGTCTGTCTGTCTGTCTATCTGTCTGATTTCTCCGTGTCTGTCTGTCTATCTGTCTGTCTATCTGTCTCATTTCTCTGTGTCTGTCTGTCTGTCTGTGTATCTGTCTGATTTCTCTGTGTCTGTCTATCTGTCTGATTTCTCCATGTCTGTCTGTCTGTCTATCTATCTGTCTGATTTCTCCATGTCTGTCTGTCTGTCTGTCTATCTGATTTCTCCGTGTCTGTCTGTCTGTCTGCCTGATTTCTCCGTGTCTGTCTGTCTGTCTGTCTGTCTGTCTGTCTGATTTCTCTGTGTCTGTCTGTCTGTCTGTGTATCTGTCTGATTTCTCCGTGTCTGTCTGTCTGTCTATCTGTCTGTCTATCTGTCTGATTTCTCCGTGTCTGTCTGTCTGTCTGATTTCTCTATGTTTGTCTGTCTGTCTGATTTCTCCGTGTCTGTCTGTCTGTCTAACTATCTGTCTGATTTCTCTGTGTCTGTCTGTCTGTCTGATTTCTCCGTGTCTGTCTGTCTGTCTGTCTATCTGTCTGATTTCTCCGTGTCTGTATGTCTGTCTGTCTATCTGTCTGATTTCTCTGTGTCTGTCTGTCTGTCTATCTGATTTCTCCGTGTCTGTCTGTCTGTCTGTCTGTCTATCTGTCTGATTTCTCCGTGTCTGTCTGTCTGTCTGTCTATCTGTCTGATTTCTCCGTGTCTGTCTGTCTGTCTGTTTGTCTGATTTCTCCGTGTCTGTCTGTCTATCTGTCTGATTTCTCTGTGTCTGTCTGTCTATCTATCTGTCTGATTTCTCCGTGTCTGTCTGTCTGTCTGTCTGATTTCTCCGTGTCTGTCTGTCTGTCTGCCTGTCTGTCTGATTTCTCCGTGTCTGTCTGTCTGTCTGTCTGTCTGATTTCTCCGTGTCTGTCTGTCTGTCTGTCTGATTTCTCCGTGTCTGTCTGTCTGTCTGTCTGTCTATCTGATTTCTGCGTGTCTGTCTGTCTGTCTGTCTATCTGTCTGATTTCTCTGTGTCTGTCTGTCTGTCTGTCTGTCTGTCTGATTTCTCCGTGTCCGTCTGTCTGTCTGTCTGTCTATCTGTCTGATTTCTCTGTGTCTGTCTGTCTGTCTGTCTGTCTGTCTACCGTATCGCTTTGTGCCGACATTCACAAGTACGGCTACTGTGTCAAGACCAGTCCGGGCTGCTTCCGGTAATTACTGAGAGCGGGGATGTCGGCTCCTATGTTTTTGTTAGCCTGGTCTGATTGTCAGTCTGCTTCTTCGTGTCTGTCTGTCTGTCTGTCTGTCTGTCTGTCTGTCTGTCTGTCTGTCTACCGTATCGCTTTGTGCCGACATTCACAAGTACGGCTACTGTGTCAAGACCAGTCCGGGCTGCTTCCGGTGATTACTGAGAGCGGGGATGTCGGCTCCTCTGTTTTTTGTTAGCCTGGTCTGATTGTCAGTCTGTTTCTCCGTGTCTGTCTGTCTGTCTGTCTGTCTGATTTCTCTGTGTCTGTCTGTCTGTCTGTCTGTCTGTCTGATTTCTCTGTGTCTGTCTGTCTGTCTGTCTGTCTGTCTGTCTGTCTGTCTGATTTCTCTGTGTCTGTCTGTCTGTCTGTCTATCTGTCTGTCTGTCTGATTTCTCCGTGTCCGTCTGTCTGTCTGTCTGTCTATCTGTCTGATTTCTCCGTGTCTGTCTGTCTATCTATCTGATTTCTCCGTGTCTGTCTGTCTGTCTGTCTGATTTCTCCGTGTCTGTCTGTCTATCTGTCTGATTTCTCTGTGTCTGTCTGTCTGTCTGTCTATCTGTCTGATTTCTCTGTGTCTGTCTGTCTGTCTGTCTGTCTATCTGTCTGATTTCTCCGTGTCTGTCTGTCTATCTATCTGATTTCTCCGTGTCTGTCTGTCTGTCTGTCTATCTGTCTGATTTCTCTGTGTCTGTCTGTCTGTCTGTCTACCGTATTGCTTTGTGCCGACATTCACAAGTACGGCTACTGTGTCAAGACCAGTCCGGGCTGCTTCCGGTGATTACTGAGAGCGGGGATGTCGGCTCCTCTGTTTTTTGTTAGCCTGGTCTGTTTGTCAGTCTGCTTCTTCGTGTCTGTCTGTCTGTCTGTCTGTCTGCCTTTCTTTGTTTTTTTCACTGAGTCTTTGTCTGCCTCTGGCATTGTCTGTTCACTTTGTTTTTACATGCGTCTGTCTGTCTGTCTTTCTCAGTTTCCCCGTGTCTGTATTTGTTCATCTCTCTCTCTCTCTCTCTCTCTCTCTCTCTCTCTCTCTCTCTCTCTCTCTCTCCGCTCTCTTTCTCTCTCTCTCTGTCTCTCTCTCTCCTCTCTCTCTCTCCGCTCTCTCCGCTCTCTCTCTCTTTCTCTCTCTGTCTACTGTCCGTCTCTCTGTTGACCGCCCTCTCTGTAGCTGTTAGGAAAGAGATGCTGGAGGGGGCGAGGTGTGTGTGTACGTGTGTGTGTGTGTGTGTGTGTGTGTGTGTGTGTGTGTATGTGTGTGTGTGTGTGTGTGTGTGTGTGTGTGTGTGTGTGTGTGTGTGTGTGTGTGTGTGTGTGTGTGTGTGTGTGTGTGTGTGTGTGTGTGTACGTGTGTGTGTACATGTGTGCGTGCGTGTGTGTATGTGTGTGTGTGTGTGCGTTGTGTGTGTTTGTGGTGTACGTGTGTGTGTGCGTGTGTGTGTGTTTGTGTGTGTGTGTGTGTGTGTGCGTTGTGTGTGTTCGTGGTGTACGTGTGTGTGTGCGTGTGTGTGTGTTTGTGGTGTATGTGTGTGTGTACATGTGTGCATGCGTGTGTGTATGTGTGTGTGTGTGTGTGCGTGTGTGTGTGTTTGTGGTGTATGTGTGTGTGTGTGTGTGTGTGTGTGTGTGTGCGCGCGCGTTCTATTCACGCATTCATCCATCCATTCTGTTATATTCTATTCATTCAGTCGTTCGTCCGTCCGTCCCAAACCCCGTCTGTTCGTTCGTTCAATCAGTCATTCATGCATTCATTTATTTATTTATTCATTTATGCATTCATTAATCCATTCTATTCTATTCTATTCTATTCCATTCTATTCAGTCATTGAAACGAATGATGAGCGCCCAATGGCAGCCGTCAGTCGGCTCTACCCAGGTAGGCAGGCAGCGTGTTGTGCAAATGACCCCGTGTTTGTAAAGCGCTTAGAGCTTGGTCTCCGACCGAGGATGGACACTGTATAAGTATCCATGTCATTCATTCATTCATTCATTCATTCATTCATTTAAACGGTTCGTCCGGCCGGCCGACCGATCATTCATTCATTCACACATTCATACATTCGGTTATATATGTATTTTGTATTTTTTTTTGTATTTGTATTTCTTTTTATCACAACAGATTTCTCCGTGTGAAATTCGGGCGCTTCACCACAGTGACATCCGATTTTTTTTGTATTTTTCCTGCAGTGCAGTTTTTTTGTTGTTTTTTTTTCCTATCGAAGTGGATTTTTCTACAGAATTTTGCCACGAACAACCCCTTTTGTTGCCGTGGGTTCTTTTACGCCGGTGCGCTAAGCGCATGCTGCACACGGGGCCTCGGTTTATCGTCTCATCCGAATGACTAAGCGTCCAGACCACCACTCAAGGTCTAGTAGTGGAGGGGGAGAAAATATCGGCGGCTGAGCCGTGATTCGAACCAGCGCGCTCAGATTCTCTCGCTTCCTAGGCGGACGCGTTGCCTCTAGGCCATCACTCCACATGTATGTATGTGTACATATATGTATGTATGTGTTGTTCCTATTGACGCAGGGAGCCAGTGCCATTGTGTACAGGAACAGCGAGATACGTAAACACCAGATCTACACCTATGCTGAGTGGCCAGGGGGGCTGTATGGATCCCCATCTATGGCGGGCACCAGGCCTGGTCAGTTTTGGTATTTCTATTTTTTTAAAAATATATTTATTTATTTATTTATTTATTTATTATTATTATTACCATCATCATCATCATTATTCTTATGATGATTATGATTGTCGTTTTGTTGTTGTTGGTATCATTATCATCATCATCATCATCACCATTAGTAGTAGTAGCAGTCGCAGCAGTAGTATCATTCTTCTTCTTCTTCTTATCATTATCATCAGTATTATTATTATTTCCATTCTTCTTCTTCCTCTTCTTCTTCTTCTTCTTATCATCATCATCATCATCATCATTATCATTATTATTATTATCATCACCATCGTCATTGTTATCATCATGATCATATCATCATTGTCATCAACAGAATTATTCTTATTCTTGTTGTTGTTGTTCTTCTTCTTCTTCTTCTTATTATTATCATTATTGTTATTGTTGTTGTTGTCATTATCATCAACATTATGATTATTGTGATGGTGATGATTACTGTTTTTTTATTTATCTTTATAATTACCATTACCATCATCGTTATATTATTATTATTATTATCATCGTTGTTGTTGTTGTTATCATCATTATTATTATGATAATTATCATCATTATTATTACAGTTATATACTACTGTCTGGGCCTTATCATTATTGTTGTTATTATTATTATCCTACCACTCCCAGGATCGAACATAGCAGCAGCCTGGGCCTTTGCTGTGAGGACGATGATGATGATGATGATGATGAAGATGATGGTGATGATGATGAAAAAGAGGAAAAGGAGGAGGAGGAAGAAGAAGAAGAAGAAGATGATGATGATGATGATGATGATGATGATGATGATGAAAAAGAGGAAAAGGAGGAGGAGGAAGAAGAAGAAGAAGAAGAAGAAGAAGAAGAAGATGATGATGATGATGATGATGATGATGATGATGATGATGATGATGATGGAGGAGGAGGAGGAGAAGAAGAAGAAGAAGAAGAAGAACAACAACAACAAGATGATGATGATGATGACGGAGAAGAAGATGATAATGAAGAAGAAGAAGAAGAAGATGATGATGATGATGATGATGGAGAAGTATATGGAAATGATGATGATGGTGATGGCGGGGAATGTGATGACGATGATCATGATGATGATAATGATTATCATCATCATCATCTCATCATCCACCTCCACCCCACCCCCTCCCTCTCCCAGGAGCCAACATCGCAGCCGCCTGGGCCTCCCTGCAGTCTCTGGGAGAGGACGGCTTCATGCAGAAATCCAAGGAACTGATGGAGTTGACTGAGACCCTGAAACAGGGCGTCCACGACATTGATGTGAGTATGTGTGTGTGTCTGTGTGGTGGGGGGAGGGGGAGGAGGGGGGCGGGGTGAGGGGTGGTGTGTGTGTGTGTGTGTTGGGAGTTTGGGGGGTGAGGGTGTGTGTCTGTGAGTGTGTGTGTGGAGGGGTGAGGGGAGGGGGTGTATTTGTGGGGGTGGGTGGGCGGTGAGAGAGAGTGTATGTGTGTGTGGGGGGGGGGGGGGGGGCGGGGGGGCGGGGTCGAGGGGGTGTATGCGTGTGGGTGAGGGGTGAGGGTGTGTAGGTGTGTGTGTGGGGTGGGGGTGAGAGTGAGGGTGTGTATTTGTGGGGGTGTGTGTGTTTGTGTGTGTGTGTTTGAGTGTGTGTGTGTTTGAGTGTGAGTGTGTGTGTGTGTGTGTGTGTGTGTGTGTGTGTTTGAGTGTGTGTATGTGTGTGTGTGTATGTTTGTGTGAGTGACGGTGTGTTTGTGTGTGTGTGTGTTTGTGTGCGTGTGAGTGAGTGTATGTGTGTGTGTGAGGGAGGGGTGGTGGTGGGGGGTGAGGGTGTGTGTTTTGTGTGTGTTTGTGTGTGTGTGCATGTGTGTGTGTGTGTGCGTGTGTGCATGTGTGTGTGTTTCAGTGTGTGTGTGTGTCTGTGTGTGTGTGTGTGTGTGTGTGTGTGTGTTTCAGTGTGTGCGTGCATGTGTTTTCAGTGTGTGTGTGTTGGCGTGGTGTGTGTGAGTGTGTGTGTGCACGTGTGTATATGTTAGTGTTTGTTGATGTGTGTGTATGTGTGTGAGAAAAAAGTGTATGAGAGAGAGACAGAGAGAGAGGAGTATGAGCATGGTTTTGCACATTATTATTTATTATCATTGTTATTATTATTATTGTTGTTGTTGTTGTTGTCATCATCATCATCATCATCTGGAATCGTACCCACATCCTCCCGGACACTGTACTGAGAGATAGGCATTTGTTCTGACACCCCCCAACCTCACATTTATAACCCGGGTGAGCATTCCACTTTCTCTTTCTTCCCTTTACAGGGCCTCACCATCATTGGGGAACCGCACATGACGTCATTCGCTGTGGGCTCCAATGACCCGGATGTGAACATCATGGCGGTGGCTGACGTCATGGAAACTAAAGGTGAACGGGGTGAATGCACCTTCTTGGACTTTTTGGATAATGGCGGCAGATGGGGATTATTATACTTCGTTCAGATCTGAGGCCGAAATTAAACATCGTTTTGATTAGAAATATTATACTTATCACAACTAGAGCGTTTTGCGCGCGAGTTGAATGATTATATATTTGTCTAGATTTAATGAAAATGTCGTGTTTCACCCCCAGATCTAAACAAGATTTATATAGGCTACCGACATGCCTTTGAAAATCACACACACACACACACACACACTGAGTGAATCGTGTTTTGCTGGTGTTTCTTCTTCTTCTTCTTCTCTCTCTCTCTCTCTCTCTCTCTGTCTCTGCCTCTCAGTCTCTCTGTCTCTCTTTCAAAATGTCACATGTACCCATGCTTATTTTGACTGTGTTTATTGATGACATTGAACGATGAAAACATTATACCTAGACTTGCTATGCATCTTTATAAAGCACTTCAATTTAGAGAGACACGCATTTCTTAGATTCACTGATAGTTTGTTGTGAACGAAGTTGAGTTGTTTATGTTACCAATTGTGATGACAGGTGTAAAATTCTGTCATTACACCCTATCTATATGGGGCTGCATATGGCCTTAGTTGAATTAACCATCTCTCTCTCTCTCTCTCTCTCTCTTGCTTAAGCAACTTTTGATTTGCGCGCGCGCGCGTGTGTGTGTGTGTGTGTGTGTGTGGAGGGGGATCTTTGTTATGAGCAACTTTTGATGTGTGTGTGTGTGTGTGTGTGGAAAGGAGGGATATTTTGCTGTAAGCAACTTCTGATGTGTGTGTGTGTGTGTGTGTGTGCGCGCGCGCGCGCGCACGTGTGCGTCTTTGCTGTAAGCAAATTTTGATGTGTGTGTGTGTAGAGGGAGGATCTTAGCTTTTAGCAACGTTTGATGTGTGTGAGTGTGTGTGGAGAGGGGGGATATTTTGCTGTAAGCAACTTTTGATTTGTGTGTGTGTGTCTGTGTTTGTGTGTGTGTGCGTGCGTGGGTGTGAAGGGGGGGGGGTCTTAGCTATGAGCAACTTTTGATGTGTGTGTGTGTGTGTTCGTTCGTTCGTTCGTTCTTTAATTTAGCGTCTTTTCACTATCAGTGATATTAGATGATTAAAAAAAACAAAAAAAAAAACGGGGGAGGGGGAAGGGGAGGCGGGGAGGGGGGACGGGGACGTGGGACGGGAGAGGGATGACTAAAACAGAAACGGTAGAAAACTACCAAAATTGCCTAACTAACATGCAATTACAATTAACAATAACAATTCAATAATGATAACAATAATCAGAAATCATTAACACAATTCTGAAGTACATTAAAGGAATGTAGAAATAGCGCTATGAACTAATGCCTGTGAAAGTTCGACAACAAGAACCTCATCAGAAATGACTTTCCAAAAATCATCTGCAGAATAGTTATTCTCTTTGAAATACTTGGGCAAGAAGGTACGTAACTGCTGACAGTGACAAACAATGATGCAAGCTGACCTGCTTACCACAGATGCATGTAACATTTTTACCATACTTTGTCTTCTGCGCATCAAGTTTTATACGGAAGAATGTAGAGGTTATTAATCTTGTATAGCAAGCTGATGGATTCGGTATCTTTTCTTTAATAATATTCTCGGGGAATAATATCCCTGTATGTTTTAAAAACTTTTCCTTCCATCGGTTATGAAATGGACCCCATGCTGATTTTTCTAACAAAGTGTATGCCTCTATTCTCGGGGAATAATGTCCCTGTATGTTTTAAAAACTTTTCCTTCCATCGGTTATGGAATGGACCCCATGCTGATTTTTCTAACAAAGTGTATGCCTCTATTCTCG
>NC_134908.1:8541120-8568620 GCF_041734735.1 Babylonia areolata
TTACATAAATAAATAAATAAATAATAATTATGATATAAAAAATGTAGTAGTGATGAAAATAATAATAATAATAAAAAAATTTTTTTTAAATTAATTAATTAAATAAATAAGACAACAATGATGATAAATAAGCAAATAAATGTAAAACATGAAGACACACATTCACACATACACCCACACATGCATAACAGATATGCGCCAAACACACAGTTTCACAGATATGAAAGCACAGTCAAATACATATAAACATACATGAGCTCCAACACACACACACACACACCATACATTACCCTGCACCTCCTCTACCCCCTCCTCCACACACTCATTTCTAGTCTATGTATCGCAGCTTCCACGGCACACACACACACACACACTTGACACAGTGGGTATGAATTCACTGCCCTGATGGCTGTAGGAACTTTTGTGACATCACTGGTTGATGTGGATCCTTTTTATTTATTTATTTATTTATTTTTGTCAATTTTTTGACTGCTTGACATCACTGGTGGTTGAAGTATCATGTGGGCAACAATTTCATTTTTGAAGAATTGTATGACATAACTGTAGACATATTACACTTGAAGACAAGCTTTATATGAGTCTCGATCGCTTCCGTGTGTGTGTGTGTGTGTGTGTGTGTGAGTGTTTTGCAGCAAAGTCAGTCAATTTGTTTTATAATTTGAGCTGTCAATCAGGGTTTAGAAATACTTGATACAGGTGCACATGTGCACACAAACCCACACATTAATTTGGTCATATATATCATGATACAACAGCTCCCATAAGAGAGAGAGAGAGAGAGAGAGAGAGAGAGAGAGTTCTTCTCCCCTCAAAATAATATTTGTAAAGCGTTGTGAAGGCGAATTTGTTATGTGAAGAAATCTCCTTTTAACTCTCAACTTTCGTTCCTTCAAGTCTACTGTGCATAAAAATTCAAGATTAAAAAAGTTATAAAAATCATTCAGTACATGTACACACACACTCTTACAGTACACAGAGTGAGCTTTACACATGACATGTGAGTACACTTTACACACCATTTTCACATGCATGTATACACGACAGTCAAAAATGCACCTCAACACACATTCACACGAGAACTAAAGACTACCAATCCACAAGATCTTCACAATACAGAACCACCACACAAACTTTGGCGTTGTGTAAAATCTGTTTATTTTACTGCGATTCTCAAAAGCAAAGAAAGAGACATACGATCAGCGCTGGAAACAACTGATGAAATTCAGCCATGACGCTATGCCAAAATTCTGCATTTACCTCTTACAAAAATAAGAAAAACCGCTCGCAAATGATTATTTGCCACCTTCAAAGTCAAACCACACACCCACTACACACGTCTGCAAAGTAATCTGCAACACACACAATCAAGCTAACACACACACACACACTCACACGTTTCCATATGTTGCATGCATTATACCGTCATATGTCAGTTCATGAATATTTATGGAAAGACTTCAGAATAAGAGTTCTACAGATAAAATCAATTAGGGCTGTTTCACAAGGGATGAAATATGTTTGTCTTGTCTATCCCAAAACTCTGTAAGAGATGTCATGTACCTGCAACACAATTATGTATATATTGTTTTGAAAAAATATATAAGCACTTTTTTTCTTTTTGTTTTTGTTGTTGTTGCTGGGTTCAAATCTACCATGCACAATGTTCAAGGCCTTTGAATTCTTTGCCTCAGATGTTGCATTTTTACATACTTCTTTATTAAAAGGCTCTTACTGCTCAAGAAAGCTCTCTTGCAGCTGACGACTGTTGCAGTCGAAGGTCCCATAGCCTAAAACAACGTATAAATATAAATAAATCCCCGGTCTGGGGGTGCAGCGGATGCAGGTGTCCCAATTCTCTCCTTTTGCAGCTTTGAACTTCCCAAACCTAAGTCGGGTACCAATTCACACCTGGGTGGTGGGGTGAGGAAAATTTGAGTCAAGTGCCTTTCCCAAGGACACAACAAGTAACTGAACAGGGTTTCGAACCCTGATCACTGGTGGACACTGGATCACAAGTCCAAACACCTAACCAACTCTGCCACGGGGCTTCCTCCATGACTGTTTGAACTTTGTTCATCTTCAATGTGCAGTTCTCAAAAGAAAAGTATGCACTGATTATCTAATTCACCCATGTGGAAGAGCAAGTCTGTAGGGAGATTTCTTTCACAGTTCATGTCATTTTGACATCATTTTGACTGAAACATGGCTGAAATTTCTGAGAAGACAAGTATGACAAGTTTTCCTTCACTGGTACAAATAATAAAAAGGGTAGAAAAGGGCGATAAAAACTCAGTCTTGATTTTCAATCTCAATTCACATGGTATAGGGAGACTGTCATCTGTCACACACACTCACAAATTTGTCCACAAACTCTTTCTTTCTTCTACCACTACTCACACTATCGTGTAGCATATTTCATCCATTCACCCCATTTCCCACCATATTTCTTGCTTTGTAACACCAAGAAACACACCACCAAACATTAAAGACCTAAGAATTTAGGCAGGCTTGGTATAATAATAATATATATATATATTTATAAGTAATCACGGTGCTAGTGCTACATTACATATAGGAACCAGAACTCAAGCAGCTGAAACATCTCGAAAAGCATCGACTGCAGCTGTGATGTGTAGGAAGACAACTGAACTGTTTAACCTCTTCACTGCTAAATCTTGATAAAACGAAATCAGTGTGTGCATGAATCTGAAGCGTGAGAACTACATCTTGTGTATTTTCATGCAGTGTAATCTGATTTGCTGAAATACAAAACTTTTTTTTTTTTTTTTAAATCAATCCCAAGAAAAGTCTAAGTAAAAGATCAGTGACTGACATCCTCACCTGTAACACCTGTAACTTCTATCTCTATCTCCCGTTGGCAACAGCCCTTCACTGACAAGCACACTTAGCAACAGCAATAGAGGGGTTAAATTGTGATGCTCAAGTCCAAGAAACGACTGCTACAAAGGAAGAATATCAATGTCTCTGTCTCAGGAATGACGAGGGATTTTTGGTCTCTCAAAACCTTTCCAGAAGTCTTGAGTTAAAAGACTGCACACCACTCAGTCAATTTGTTCAAGTACATGTCCTTTTAATTAAAGCAAGGCTTTGTCTTTTTATATTTCTGTTACTTTTATTTTTTAGCAAGTTACAACTGAAATCCTACAACCTGACCAAGCAAATCTGCCAAGTTGATGCCCTTAGACCAAGAAATTTTGACTGCAGCAGTCAACGCTATAGGTTGTGTTGTGTAAAAAAGCTCGCTCTGCTGTAATTTCGAATGAATTTTTGAGGCACTGTATTAACAGTAAGTTCCAAGAGTAATTTCCCCTGACACTGGCAAGTCTGCTGTCTTTGGCGACAGCTAAAAAAACGGGCAACAGCCCAAGCTCAAAGTTGTAGTCATGTCCGTCAGTTTACTGGTTGCTGCTCACAGAAATTTTTGTGGGACAGACATGTCAGACGTGGTCAGAAATGCGTTTCAGGATTCACTTGTTTCAAGTACTTCTCTGAGGTTCTGTTTGTCCTCGTAGCTTGGCTGGGCACTGAAAGCAACGATTTTACTGACGATGTTTTTACTGACGATGGTTTCTCACTTCCCATGACATTCATTTTTCAGTTCATCTGTCTTCCTTCTAAACTGTGTGCAAACTTTTTCGTGTATGTGCTCTCTTCCAGTCAGTGACACATTATGTCTTATGGGAGCAAAGACCATAGCAAGAGAGTGAGAAGAGAGAGAGAGAAAAAGTGAGACAGAGACAGAGGAAAATAGAGATACAGACAGATGGACAGAAATACAAGAAAGAGGTGAAGTCACTTTTGAATTTGTCATTTCCCTTTTAACACAACCCACCCCCCACCCACCCAAAATGAAACAAAAATGTGTGCAGTTTTCATTTCATACAGTCTAAAGAAAGGGACACCATGTGAGGTGGGGGTTGGGGCAGAGACAGACAGATGGACAGAGAAAGAGGGAGGACAGAGAGAGGGAGAGGAGAACAAGATGAAAGAATCTCTTCTTAACGAAGATAAAGTCACTGGAATTAATACAAATCCAACAAAATAAAACACTCCCCCCCACAACACCCCCCCCCCAAAAAAAAAACAACCCAAGAAAACAAAAAAGAAAAGGAAAAACAGTGTCAGCTTTATTATAACGTGTCACATGTTTTTCCCACATAATATATATTTATCACTGAAAGGAAATAAATGCATCATTCATTCAGCTCTGAACTTGATTTTTAAAAAAAGAAGAAGAAGAAAAAAAAAAAAGAACAGTCACAAATACACACTAAAACAACAAACAAACGTACATTTAAACAGAATTCAGTTAACACATTATCGATCACTCAGTTGTCATAATCAACGAAAAAGATAAAATCATGAAACAAAATAACACCGAAACTGGTACAATGTGATACATTTTATGACATACAAATATCCAAACTGCAATCTAAGCGTTTATGTACTGAAAAAATATCAGAGCATGACAGAGAAATCTACAACAGAAAATAGTCATGACATCCATCCCCGATAAATAATGAGACAAAATGGAACGACAATCGATATAATCAAAGGAAATTACAGACACAAGCAACATAATATATACACAAAACCAAAAAGAGAAGGAAAAAAAGAACAACAACATGCAAACAACATAACATACTGACCCAAAACAAAAAACAAACTGACAACACATAAAACCAAAAAAATCATGATTTCTTTCTGTCCACCCACATTTTTCATTTAAAAAAAAAAAAAAAAACCCAAAAAAACACAATGACAAAACAGAAAATAAAATCATCGTTCTTTTTTTTTTTCTCCTTTCATGTACGTGGCACTGAAACACTGACTTTTTAAATTTTATTTTGGCGTAGCCATCGTGCAAACTGAATCATATCACAGCTGTATATCTCTCTCCTCCTTTCTTCTACTGTCACCTCTCTTTCTATTCTTTGTTCCCACGAAAGAAAAGGAAACGTACACCGAGCGACCAGCCTTTGCAACGATGCACACAATCTCAGATCAAAACAGTTTGTTCATTAGCACAGCAGCCATACAACGGCCGTTTCAAAAAGAATTTCAGACATGCAACAACAGTAAAAAAATAAAAATAAAAAAGAAAGAAAGAAAGAAATCTCAATAAATAAAAAGCTTTGTAGTTACAAAAACGATTAAAAACCAAAAAAACCTCAATACACAGAAACTCCGCAAAAAACAAGGTCTGTAGTCACTGCTTTTATCATAAAGAGCAGGAATTGAATTTTGAGCATAAGATTAAAAAAATAAAATTCAAAATAAGACAAATAAATCTTGGATTCCTTCCTCTGCTGGGAGCAGACAAGAACAAGAGGGGTCGTGGTCTCATGCCTGCATACACGACCTCCGGAAAACTCGCGCTTTGCTGTGACTGTGAGACGTTACAAAACCTCGCATCAGCTGAGAGAGACAGCTTAGTGTCCGTCCAGTCCTTACAAACAGGGCTGACATCAACGTTCTGCACCCCACCCCCCTCTTTTTTTGGGGGGAGGGGTTGCTGGGGGGGACTGTGGGGGAGGTGGGGGGGGGGGAGTGGGTGAGAGGGAGGTAGGGGACAGGGGATGGAAGGGAAGAGGGTTAGCAGTGGTGTGGGGGATGGGAAAAAAAAGGGTTGTTGGCTGTTCTTTGCACAGATTTCACCTTTTCTTTTTCTTCTTCTTCCCGTTTTTTGGAGGGGTCATGGCAATACCGTCAGTGAAAGTTTTCTCCTCCCTGGTAAAACGCTAGTGAGCTTCATCGAAAAGGCTAGGTGATATTCTTCCATGCCTGTAGGCCAGTTCGTAACTATGGCGACGCAGGCCGCGACGCCCTTCCGCTCGACCGCTAGCAGCAGTCGCAGCAGCAGCAACGGTGGTGGTGGTAGTAGCAGTAGCAACGACAGGTGCAACCTTGTTGTCCGGCAGAACAACGGCCATCGTCCTCTCCTCGCTCCCCCCAGTCGCCACTCCTTCCCACGCACGCTTCTCCAACGATGAACAGCTGAGGCTGAAGCTGCGAGAACGGTGGTGGTGGTGGGGGTGGAGGGGTGTGTCGGATGAGGACTGGCAGCGTGGGGAGGAGGAGGCGGAGGAGGAGGGGACAATGGGCGGCTTGTCCGTGTCGACCTCCGGCAAGACCTGACCAGCCGAGGAGGCCACCTCGCCGCTGCTGCACAGACTGACGCGTGACACGCCCACCTCGCTTGCCTGGAGAACCGCCCCCACACCCCCTGCTTTCCTTCCCCCGGCTCCGGCTTCCTCCGATCGCAGGATGCTGCTGGGAAAGTGAGAGTCCGTCGTGTTCGTCTCCTGCGAGCGTGAGGGGGTAGTGGTGGAAGCGGGATGGAGAGCAACGTTATCGTTGATGCTGATCTTCCCAGACAGACTACTACTGCCACCACCACCACCACCACCACTGCGGCAGAATTTGAGGTGAGAGGACCGTGCAGTTAACAAGGAAGTCGTTCGGTCGTTGTCAGGGTTGGGGTCCGGTTTAGAGGAGGAGGAGGGGGGGAGGGGCCCGAGGACGTCCCCTTTCCCCACCCCTTCCGCTGCTCCCCCCGTCCCCGTTGTCACCCGTCACCACAGCGCTGGCGGTCGGGGACACCAGGGGAATGTCGTCGACGAAGCGCGTCAGCTTCTTGCACTTGGTGCTGTGCCGGCCCCCTTCCTCCCCCCCGGCCCCCGAGGAGCGGCTGAAGGGGCGGGGGCTCTGGGGGGTGGTGGGGGAGGTGGTGGTGGTGGTGTCCGTCCCCTCGTTGCCCCCGGCGTCAGTGGCGGCGGTGTTGGTGGTGGTGTCTCCGCCGTCTGCGTTGCTGTCCAAAGTCTCTCTGCAACACAGTGTGTTTGTGTGTGTGTGTGTGTGTGTGTGTGTTAGGATTACAAACACAACAACCACACACACAGAAACAACACGACACAGACACATCAACAGAAATACAACACAGGGTCATACACCAAAATACAACACTACATGACACAAGCATATCAATATGAACATGAAATAACATGACAAAGGCACATTATATGAACATGACACAGGTACATACACAGAAACATGACACAGGTGCATACACTGAAATACAACATGACACAAGCAAATACATATGAACATTAAAACATGAAATTGAAAAATCACAACTCGACACAGGAAAACAACACGACACAGACATATATGTAGAAATACGACAACACAACACATACCAGAAACATGACATAATTACACAGAAACACAACCCAAGCACATACACAGAAACAAAAACAACGCAGGCACATTTACAGGAACACGACACAAACCAAAAACATGACATAATTACACAGAGACACAACACATGCACATACACAGAAACAAAACACAACACAGGCACATTTACAGGAACACGACACATATACCATAAACATGACATATTTACACAGAAACACACCGCAAGCACACGCACAGAAACAAAACACAACACAAGCACATATGCAGAAAGACAACAACAGGACACAAACCAGAAACATGACATAATTACACAGAAACACAACGCAAGCACATACATACAGAGACAAAACACAACACAGGAAATATTTACAAAAAAACACAACACATACCAGAAACGTGACACAGTCGCATAGAAACACAACCCTGGCACATAGGCAAGAACATGACAACAACAAATCAAAACAAGAGAGGCAAGGCCTTCAAGACTCACTTGTGATACACTTTAAAAAAATCGAAGCTTTTTATGTATTGAGTATAATTTCAAAATGTATTGTTTAAGATAAGAAAGATCAGTTTAAAGCAAATTAAGTCCCCTATCATTAATTAGAGAGTAATTTCCCTTTTTTACTATCTGCACCAAAACGTTTGCAAAATAGATAAAACTTCCATGCTTAGCAAAGAAGTTCCTGTTTGAACAAAAAATGATAATAATGACTGCTCTTGTTGTTGGGTCAGAATATCAGATCAAAGTGCGAAGTTTAGAGAATACAAAAACTATAAATATAACAGTAAATGCAGTTTGCATATAATTAGGCTTCATTTTTTTTTTTTTTTTTTTTTTTTTGTGCCCATCCCAGAGGTGCAATATTGTTTTAAACAAGATGACTGGAAAGAACTGGATTTTTTGCTATTTTTATGCCTAATTTGGTGTCAACTGACAAAGTATTTGCAGAGAAAATGTCACTGTTAAAGTTTACCACGGACACACAGACACACACACACAGACAACCGAACACCGGGTTAAAACAAGTGAGTCAAAAAACGCACAAACCAGAAACACCACAGTCATACACAGAAACACAACCCAGGTACACCCACCCACACACACGCACGCACGCGCGCGCATGCCGCCCACTGACCTGGTGTGACCCTCGGAGTAGATGACGCGGAGGCTGGCCTCGTCAAAGGACACAGTGGCCGACTTCTCGCTCAGACTGATGTTGGCTGACTCGCTGCTGAAGCTGGCCCGCTTGTGGGGCCCCCCACCCCCCGGAACCACGTCTGCCTGAACCTCCAGTCTGTCAACACAAACACACAGTGGCTGACTCCATTAACTCTCTCCAAACGAAAGCTGAAAGAGACGATGTTAACAGCATTTCACCCCAATTACCATCATCAAAATATTGCAAGTGGAAGGCTCTTATACTGAAGAGGTGAATGTTGACAAAGAATACCACAATTCTGACGACGGAAGCTAAAGGTTGGGTCATTCAGACACCCACTGGACATCCGAGGGGTCTGTGTAGAGAGAAGAGAGGACTGGCCGTACTGAGCGAGTTAAAAGGCAGAGAACTCTAACACAATAGTGCCAATTAAAAAACAAACAAACATGTTATGAGCTGTTGTGGAAAGTATGACATCCAAGGCTGTGTCAGAGGCTAAAACACAACCAAGTGGCAGGCTCCATATTCGTTTACTTATTTATAGTCTGTTCATCTAAGATGATAGACTGAAAGGCAGGCTCCAATCAGGGCAGAGAACTACAACACAATGGTGCCAAAATCAGCCCCGGACAAAAAAAATACATGCTGATGAACTTTTGAGGTAAGTATGACGTTCAAGGTTGTGTCAGAGGCAGAAACACAACCGAGTGGCAGGCTCCAATAAGGGACAAAGAACTCAAATGCAACAGCGCTAATATCAGTCGACACAAAAAAATACCAGTAACATGTTGATAAATCTATGTGGGAAGTATGACGTTCAAGGCTCTGTCAGAGGCATAAACACAACCGAGTGGCAGGCTCCAGTAAGGGCAGATAACTCCAAACACAGTAGTTCCGATATCAGTACGACAAAAACATACGTGCTGATGTGTACCCGAGTTCGATTCCCAGCAAGGACGATCAGTACTTTGACATCCCCACTCCACATACATATCCATCCTCTCCCCACCAACACCCAATCCCCACCCACCCACACACACACAACATTTACACCATTGACTTTGCTGTCCTTGCTCTTCCTTTTCGCTTCTCAATCTCTTATTCTGTCACTTTCCCTGAAGTCCTCCCATTCCCTCCCACCCCCACTCCATCATGCACACTCAAAAATGGTGTTTTCCTGCCTTTATCTTTTTAATACAACTAAGAATTGAGAAAACAAAGAACAGTGAAAAGACGCTAGGCAAAAGACAGAAAAAACAACAAAAAAAAACACCACTGACTTGTTAGTGTAGGTGGAACCGCACAGACTGCCGTTGAGGCTGGCGGAGGCGATGGCGCGGTTGGAGGCGGAGTCACGGTCGCTGTCTGCATCCCGCAGGATCCCCACCCGCTCCATGTGGCTGCCGCTGGCGCTCAGGCTGTTGGTCATGCCCAGCGAGGCATCCCCAATGCTTGGCGCAATGCTGGGGTTGGCCACTGCCGGCATCGTCTCGCTCTGGTTGTCGCCTGTCGTCAGTCCATCGATCAGTCTTTGATTATCATCTTATAATTATTTCCACCACCACCACCCTCCCCCAAAAACGGAGTATGGCTGCCTACGTGGCTCACTCTGGCTGTCGCCTGTGTCATTAGATCATTTTATCTCAATATTTCTCCCCTCCCCCACCCATCCAAAAACGGGGTATGGGTGCCAGCATCATCTTGCTCTGGTTGTCGCCTGTCGTCAGTCAGCTGATCAGTCGTTTATTTTTCATCTTGATCTTCCCCAGAAAATAAAGTATGACTGCCTACATGGCTCACTCTGACCTACATGACTGGGAAAATAAAACAGCCATACACTTAAAATCCCACTGATGTGTACATACGAGTGAACGTGGGAGTCGCAGCCCATGAACAAACAATAATAATGAGCAAAATGTCCCTTTGTTCTTTTATCAGCTATATTTACTCTGTTCCCACACAACTCAGTTCCCAAATGTGTTCCCCTAGTTCCTGTATCAGCTACATTCATACTGTTCTCATGACACGCCAGAGAACTTCCCCTGATGTGTTCCCCTTGTTATCTTATCAGCTACATTCACTATGTTCCCAAAGCTCACCAAAGAAGTTACCCAAATTCTCCAACGAGCTCCCCTTGTTCCTTTGCCAGCTACATTCACTCTGTCCCTACAAAACTCATCAGAATTTCTCTAATGTGTCCCCTTTATTCTTTTGCTACATTCGCTCTGTCCCTACAAAACTCATCAGAATTTCTCTAATGTGTCCCCTTTATTCTTTTGCTACATTCGCTCTGTCCCTACAAAACTCATCAGTATTTCCCCAATGTGTTACCTTCATTCTTTTGCTACAATCACTCTGTCCCTACAACACTTACCAGTATTTCCCCAATGTGTTACCTTCATTCTTTTGCTACATTCACTCTGTCCCTACAACACTTACCAGTATTTCCCCAATGTGTTACCTTCATTCTTTTGCTACATTCGCTCTGTCCCTACAAAACTCATCAGAATTTCTCTAATGTGTCCCCTTCATTCTTTCGCTACATTCACTCTGTCCCTACAAAACTCATCAGAATTTCTCTAATGTGTCCCCTTTATTCTTTCGCTACATTCGCTCTGTCCCTACAAAACTCATCAGAATTTCCCCAATGTGATCCCCTTCATTCTTTTGCTACATTCACGCTGTCCCTACAAAACTCATCAGAATTTCTCTAATGTGTCCCCTTTATTCTTTCGCTACATTCGCTCTGTCCCTACAAAACTCATCAGAATTTCTCTAATGTGTCCCCTTTATTCTTTTGCTACATTCGCTCTGTCCCTACAAAACTCATCAGAATTTCTCTAATGTGTCCCCTTTATTCTTTTGCTACATTCACTCTGTCCCTACAAAACTCATTAGAATTTCTCTAATGTGTCCCCTTTATTCTTTTGCTACGTTCACTCTGTCCCTACAACACTTACCAGTATTTCCCCAATGTGTTACCTTCATTCTTTTGCTACAATCACTCTGTCCCTACAACACTTACCAGTATTTCCCCAATGTGTTACCTTCATTCTTTTGCTACATTCACTCTGTTCCCACACAACCAACCAGAGAAATTCCCCAACGTGTTCTCCTAGTTCTTTTGCCAAAGCTCTACATTATTTAGTCTGTTCCCACACAATTCATCAAAGAAGTTTGTCAACAAGTTTCCCTTATTCTTTTGCCAGCTACATTCAATATGTTCCCAAAGCTCAACAGAACTTCCCTGATGTGTTTCCCCGTGTTCCATCACCAGCTACGTCCACCCTGTTCCCACAACTCATTCACCAGAAGTTCCCCAATGTGTTCCCCCAGTTCTTTTGCCAGCTACATTCACTATGTTCCCAAAGCTCACCATAACTTCCCTAATGTGTTTCCCTTGTTCCATCGCCAGCTACGTCCACCCTGATCCCACACAACTCACCAGAGAAATAGCCCTGCGCGTTCCCCTAGTTCTTTTGTCATTCTGTTCCCACAGCTCACCAAAGAAGTTCCCCAATGTGTTCCTTTAGTTCTTTTGCCGGCTACACCCACCACGTTCCCACACGACTCACCAGAGAAGTTGCCCTGCGCGTTGCCCTCGTTCTCCTCGTCAAACTCAAAGCGCACGCCACCAGTGTTGGTGGTTGTGACCCCACAGCCGCCGCTGCGACACAGGGAGATGGGCACCACACCGTACACATAGGCCAACAAGATGGGAACCCCGATGCCTGCAGGCACACACACACACACGCCAGGGATGAGTTGCAGGAGTCTGAACCTCTCAGTATGGTTGGCTTCATGATATATTATGAACTGGTCCCAGACTTAAATGGACCCCACAGCAGCATCTTTGTCATATACAATGCATGCACCCCACCCACTCATCCACACATTCCACATACTACACAAACACACCTACACAAACAAACACCACACATACAATCCAAACACACCTATACAAACACACACACAAATACAAATCCCACATACTATGCAAACACAACTACACAAACAAACATCGCACATACAATGCAAACATACCTACAGAGAGAGAGAGACATACACAAACACACACCCCACATACGATGCAAACACACCTACACAAACAACCCCCATCCACCCCACATACTACGCAAACACATCTATACACACACACACACACACTGCACATACAATCAAAACATACCTATACAGACACAAACGCATAGCACACAAACACCTACACACACAACGCAAACACACCTACACACACACACACACCCCACATACAACGCAAATACACAAACACACACCGCACATACAAAGCAAACATACCTATTCAAACGCACACAGACACACTCACACCCCAACAGCACTCACCCACAGCCAGCCCAGCCACGATGGGTGAGGCGATGATGGAGGCAGCCACTCCCCCGGTCACTGCCAAGTTACGTCGGTGTTTGGACGACAGTCGATACCTTGCATGGATCTGCAGCACCAACATCAAATACCTTATATCATTATCACTACTATATCAACAGCAAAGTGAGAGCTGTATTATCAGTGGTTTCTCCATTGTAAAGGGAAGTCATCTACAGTCTTTTGTGAAGGACTATGACTCTCAAACTAGGAGGCAAAATTGCACTGGCTTTTAGGGCCGCAGCCTTTGGGGCTAGTTGGCCTTTGGGAACCATCCCCAACGCCGACTGTCCTAAAGCCCACTTGGCTGAGAGAGTGGGGATGTATTTGGGCAAGACACTCTCCACTATATTCAAATTCCAGCCCAGATGGTCTGGACAACAGCTGCCTCTTCTGCTGTTCTGATGGTCATAGATGGACACAACTGACTATCATAGTATATTACAATATCATCATCATCATCATAACTATTATCAGTAGTCTGTAATTATATCATTTACACCAACATCACAATAGACAACTCCACCACCATATGAGTGAAAAACTAAAATGAAGGCAAAGAGAGTTTATTTGCTGTTTAATACAGTGGTGTCAAGTTCAGACATATATCAGTAACACAACAATCCAACTTACATGGGCGGCTTAACCAAAATGAAGGTCTTAAAAACGAAAGAAACAAAAGGTGGGATGGACCTTACAAAGCATTTTTTTAGGGGGAGAGGCTGGAGGGACCAGAATGCTTGCTGATCAGAAATCAGAACAATACTGAAACCCTCCCACCCCTGATGTTTTCACTGTTTATTTAGATCAGCAAGTTATGGTTACTGTTCATACACTATTGTTCAAATACCCCTTCAGGAGGGGCTATGGTCGACACAAAAACAAACCACTCACACACTGACTCATTCATTCATTTTTTCCTTCACTGACTCTGTCCCCCACGCCCACCACCCACCCACCTTCCTCCCCACCCAGACGGGGATGCCGATGATCATGGCGGGCACGGCGATGCCGGCCACCAGCGTGATGCCCACAGGGGCACCTACCAACGTGCCCAGCTGCCACAGGATCTTCTTCTTCCGGCTCCACGGCTTCCGGCCCCAGAACGTACAGCCGGACGGGCTGCAAGGGCAGACAGACACAGGTGTGAAGTCAACGACAGAGTCAGGGCATCGTTGTCTGAGACCATGATATATGTATATATATATGTATACGTATCATACTTCTGTTCTGTTTGTTGAGACAAGTGTGAGGTCAACGACAGAGTTAGTTCAATAGGGCACTGTTGTCTGAGACCATGATATATATATATATATATATATATATATATATATATATATGTATCATACTTTTGTTCTGTTTGCTGAGACAAGCATGATGTCAACAACAGAGAAAGAACAATTTGACTGATGCACCATTGTCTTTGTTATCAGTACATTTGTGTTCTGTTTGTGCTGTCAAACAAGCAATAAGGTGAGGTAAATCCAATAACAGGTCATGGTTTGTGATATCAATGCATTGTTGTATGTGCTATCAATGCACTGTTGTCTGTGAAATCAAAGCACTGACAGTCTGTTATCAATGCACTGATGTCTGTGTTATCAATGCACTGACAGTCCCTAATCAATGCACTGTTGTCTGTGTAATCAATGCACTGACAGTCTGTTATCAATGCACTGATGTCTGTGTTATCAATGCATTGTTGTCTGTTACCAAGGACAGTGAGTTAGTTTAATAATGCATAGATACCTATATTACCAAATAAGTGTAATGGAGAAGGGATTCAGTTACACATTACTGTCTTGTGTTATCAATGTATTGTCTGCCTGAGTAATCAATGCACTGTTGTCTATCTCAGTATCTGTGTTATAAAACAAACATGATGTTGACGATGGACAGAGTTCAACAAAGCATCACTGTTCTGTTTGGGTTATCAAACAAACATGATGACAGAGGCCATGCAACACACATCATTGTTCGTCTGTGCTATCAATGCACCTACCCGTCACACACACCAATCTCTAACAGACAACACACCAGACATAAACCCACCTATCCCTCCCACTTCCAAACACACCAATCCCCCCCCGCTCCCACCACCCACCCAACATACACAACTCACACACAAACCCACCAATATCCAGCATCCCCTCCCACCTAGCCCCACACAAACCCAACATTCTCAAACAAAGCACATCCACATACCTCAGATTGTGGGAGTCTGAAATCTTCATATATACAACTAATATATCCACTGAGCAAGCAGGGGTCACACACTACAAATACACAGACCCCACCACTCCCTGCCCCCTACCCTCACCCACACACAAACTACATAAACACAATAATCTCCAACACCCACACACCACAAACCCGCCAATCTCTATTACATACAATACTGAACACACACACACACTAACACACACACAACCACTCCACAAACTCGCACCAATTTCCACCACCCACACACCACAAACCCACTAATCTCTAACGTTTTCACCACACACACACACACATCCACTTCATACTCTCACATGTATAGACCTACCAATCTCAAACACACACACACACCCCAAACCCACCAATCTCTGACACATAACATCACACACCTATGCACTCTCGCACAAACCCCTCATTCTCCAACACAGACACAACCATACAAATCCACCATTCTCTGACACAACACACCCACACAAACCCACCATTCACCAACACACCCTTACCCCCCCACCCCCCCACCACAAACACAACACAAATAAACCCACCCCATCACTAACACAACCACACGCACCTTAGATAGTGAAGGTCTGAAATCTCCTTCATACACAGCCAGCAGAACTCCGCAGAACACACGGCACAGGTCATGTGATTACAGGAGCCGTCGTTCATCTTCACAATGAATGCCCCACACCGTGGGCACGGCTTGATCTCACCTGGAAAAAAAAAAGAAAAAAAAGTTTTGAGCCTGTGAGTGAGTCAGTGTGTGTGTGTGTGTGTGTGCGTGTGCGTGTGCGTGTGCGCGTGCGTGCATGTAAGTGTGTGTGTGTATGTGTGCGCGCATGCATGTGTGTATCATTGTACGTGCATAGATCTGTGTGTTTCAATACATACGAGTGGAAGTATGTGTGTATCTTTTGGTATACATCATTTATATTCATTACATGTGCAACAACATGGGTGTGTGGGTGCGCTACTACGTCACATTTTCATTATTGTGAGCATTGCAGCATAGAAATCTGAAGCTAAGCGGAGCAAGCTACATGTGGAAAACACGGTAACTGTCAGGTCTGGTTACTCATCCAACTGGGGTTCAACTTCAATTCATAGCCATCATAACCATTACAGGCACCCTTGCAAGGATAAACAGTGATGACCACTGATACTTTGTAACATTCTGACAGACACACACACACACTAACACCCACCCCGCCTATCAAAACAACAGCCTCCCAAAATCCAGCACAAACCAAAATTATCAGTAAAACCAAATAACATTTTCTCTGTCATAGAACAGCACATATAACATGGAACAAAAAATAAAAATCAAGAAAACTATGAGCTTGTCACACTGCTACAGACGACACTTGCGCTGAATTTGCCTTCTGACGTTGTTCAACGTGCAACCTCTTCGTCACTGTTTAAACTCTTCTCAGTGTTCTCACACACATTCTTTTTCGCCACCATGCTGGTTTGCCGTTTCATTTTGCAGCCTTTCAAAATTTCTGATTCCAACAGAATGCTGGTGCATGCATGTCAAGATGCCATTTCTGATTTCATTGTCTGATGAAATCAACCACGCGCAGTTTGTCCCCCCAAAAGCAGCCACATTTTTTCCTACCGTGGTGACATATTTTGTTGGTTGTCCAGAACAAATGTGGACAAATAAAGACTCGACATATCTGCACACATACACACACACACACACAGAGGAAAGACAAGACACAAAGACAGATGCACCGACAGGCAAGACAGGACACACACACAGATAAGACAGTTACACAGACAGACCGATGGATGCACAGACACCCAGACAGGGAGGCAGACTCACAAAACACACACACACAAACCACAGACTCACTCTGAGAGCTGGACTCATGGCTGTAGCTGACGGAGGCCGAGCGGTTGTTGGGTGAGCGCTCGGCGCGAGCAGCATCACATGTCTGGTTGGGGTGCCAGTGCTGCTTGCAGTGGTAGCAGAAGTACGTGTCGCAGCCCTCGCGCTCACACTTCAGCTTAGGGCAACCCGCACACCCCGCCGCTATCACCGCATATCTGTCACACACACACACACACACAGACGCATTATTATTATTATAAGTGATTAATTGATGTGAATTCTTATAAGTGCCTGTCCTTGTTAAGAGACCAAGCTCTAAGCACTTTAAAAACACAGTCATTAGCACACAGGCTACCAAAAAAAGTCATCAAATCTAAACTTGCAAACTTGTAAAAATAAAAGTAAACCCCTCCCCCACCCCCCAACAAAACTATGCCTTCCACACACACCTCACCCCAACATTCCTCCCCAACCCTACAGTTCTCATACACACACACACACACACACACAAACACAATGATAATCACCCACTGTACTGGTCCAGCTGCCTGTGGGTGTCTGGTTCCATACTGACCAGTACCCACACATCAATAATCACACACTATCCCCCCCTCCTTACCCACCTCTCTCCACCAAGTCCTACCCACCCCAATACAATCCTCACACACCATTCCACACACACATACACAAATCTCCACGCCAGCAACGAACCAATGACCCACAATGAGGGGTGGGGAACCATTAGGTGTCGGGGTCCATGGCAAGCATCCACACTCCTCTCACTGTGCCCCCCTCCTGCAAACCCTCCTCCCTCCCAACCTCTCTCTATGCCCTACAATCCTCCCCAACACCACCCACAACAATCACCCACCCACAGTCCAGGCTGGGGCGCCGTAAGGTGACACCTCTTCCCCACCCCTCTCCTCCAACCACTCCCACACCTCACTACAATCCTTCCCCTTTTACAGCTTTAGCCTCCACACCACACCCACAATGTTCATACCTGCTGTCAAAATTCCGGGATGGGGGATGGGAGGGTTAAGGGTACAGGGGGGTGGCGGTAACCAACAAGTGACAGGGGCCAATGACCAGCCCCCACACACATCTCCACCCTCCCCCCCCCACCCCCATCAACCTTCTCCCTGTCTACAAGTTGTTTTCATCATATATCAGTCTATCTGTGTGAACAGACATTATGACAGAATTAATTACTGGTAACCCAGGCAATTCAAGAACCAGTATGCTGTTGACTTTGCTGAATGGATGGCATTAAAACATTGCAGCTCATCATCGATTCTGTTATTATATCATATGAAAGATCACCACGCCCCTCCTGCCCCCCACATAAACACAATAACAACAACAAGGGAACCTACCCGCAGTCCGGGGCAGGGCACCAGCGAGTGTCAGGGTCCATGGCGAGGACCCGGCGCAGCATGAAGTCTTCATACTTGCCCATGAGCACCTCATCCTCCAGGATGGCGCGCATGTCGTTGGGGTGGAAACGCTCGTTGCACTCAGGGCAGGCGATGCTCACTCGCGACTCGCTGATCTCAATCTGAAGGTAGCGTCGCAGGCACTGCAGGCAGGTGCGGTGGTGGCACGTCTGGATGGGTGGGAAGGCCTCCAGCCCAAGCTCCACCATGCACACCGGGCACTCACGCATCCCGCTACCGCCACCACCACCACTGACACCACCAACACCGCCCATGCTGCTCTCCGATGGGGCCGGAGACGGAGCTGGCAATGCCAAAGACGAGCTCGGAAGACTGCTAGACGCTGCCGCAGCTGCTGCCACTGCCGCCGTTTTTACAGACGCCACCTCCACCGACGCTGTCGCTGCTGCCGCAGCCACGTTGGTGTTGTGTGTGCGGGAGAGTGGCGTGGTGAGGGTGACCACCCCCGCCACGCCCGTGTTGTGGAATGCCGGCAGGGAGGTGCTGGTGACATTGTGTGAGGCCAGGCTCGACTCCGACTTCATTGAGTGCGAGTCCGAGTCCAGGCTCATGCGCGACTTGGAGTGGTGGCGCCGCCGGCTGCGCGAGGGCAGGAAGCGGCTGAGGGAGAAGGGGGAGCCACCCCCGCCCCCTCCGCCGCTGGCGCCGCCACTACGAGCATGGTGGTCCCCCCCTTTGCTGGCCCCCCAGGACATGGAGGTGAACTCCCCGCGGTCACGCTTCTTCATCGTCCACCCGTTCTGTTCACCTCGTCAATCTGAAACCAGTAAAAGAAATTTTTTTTTTTTTTAATTAAAGCAGGGAAAAAGTAAAGTTCTGTGAGGCACATGAGTATAAAAAAAAATTATAAAAAAAAAAAAAAAAAAAAGTAGGAAAACAATGAAGTTCTGTGAGTCACATGTTCAGTTCAGTTCAGGTACTCAAGGAGGTGTCACTGTGTTTGGACAAATCCATATATATATATATATATATATATATATATGCTACACCACATTTGCTAAGCAGATGCCTGACCAGTAGCGAAACCCTATACACATAGTCAGGCCTCGAGTCACACGAGTGGAAGTGACTGATTTTTTTAAAAATAAAAACCCTGCTGCCAGCATCCTGAGGCCACTGAATTGAAGTGCATCCTAATAAGAAGCCAAAATGCCAATATGGACATCTTTCTAGTATGGATACTCCGACACAAGAAATAAACATGAAATCCTGAGATGCAGACAAAGTACTTGAAGCTGATTCAAATTCCAAAATGTATATATATATAATTCAATGCAGCCAGATTTAGCTTATCTTTACGGGCTATTAAATATGAGGAATTAACTAATTTCTAATTCTGCTTTAATAAATGAAATAAATATATACATATACATAAAAAAGCACTGTCTTTGCACTGGTCATGATATGCCCCTGCCTGTTTTTGATTTCAAGGGGTATAACACCAATTAAAAAGTATGTTATACTTCTTCTCTGTTCACCCCTTCAACTTGCAGCTCATGAAGTTCAATAAGTCAGAGTCAACCTGAACTCCTTGAAATGTAGAGCAGTAGACAAACAAAACCTGTGACAGGCACAAAAGCCATGTAAATACCGCGTTGGACTTTTAATCTAATCTGAGCCAGTGCAAGTCTTGGGTTTGGTCCCGGTCACGGTGCATGGTAGGTTAAAGGTGGTGATTTTACCTACCTCCCAAGTCAACATATATTATGTGCGGGCCTGCTAGTGCCTGAGCCCCTTTTGAGTGTAAAACTAAAAGCATGCAGTTCCAAAGACACATACTGAAGATCCACTGATCCATGTCAACACTCTGTGGGTCATGGAAATAACACATCCAGTGTGCCCTTTGCTGAAAACAGAGAGAGTGGATGCCTTCACGGTAAGGGTAAAAACAGTCATATAACTAACAAGGTAAAAGCCCACTCATACACAGGTATACATGTATACTCGTGAAGACGACAGTTACAGCCCATGATCACAGAAACAGACAAAATCCAAAAATGTTTACTTGGAGAGAATAAGCTTACATGTACTTTTACTGCCTCGAGGCATAAATTTCTGAATCTACGTCATAAATTTATATGCTGACTTTGCACTGGTCATAACATGTCCCTGCCTGAGAAAAGATGTCACTGAAGTTTTGTTATAAACCTTTCCATCAGTGTCACTCAAAACTATGTCATTCACATTGCCTATCTGGAGCCTCTGATGTTTTGTCTTCATTTAGCAAAATTTTTTATGATTGTCATTATTTTTAAAATTCTGTTTTTATTCACTCTTTTAGTCTGAAGGTAATAGGTTAAATAAAGTTCTGTATTCTGAAAGGATGGCTTTGACCTCTGGGAAAGGTGAACTCTTTAATACAGTGTGCTTCTTTTCATATTCCTGGTGAACTTTTGAGATCATACTTCTTGTATGCTGCATCTGATTTCTGATCTTAGTTAATCACAGAACTCAACTCGTTCAAAATCAAAAGCATAATAAAAGTCTTTCAGCTTAAAATACGTTTGTTTTTTGCAACCCTTTCACCCAAGCCATTTCTGTGGCATTATCACCATGTTGATCATCACAAGTTCCCCATATATACACAGCCACATACAGCCCTGTTTATATGCAGCAGTCCCAAACGCTGGCAGTCCACAAGGAACTAAACAACTATCATGCAGTCTGTAATCATTTGGTCCTTTTAGAGAAAAAAAAAAGACAAACTGATTTACTGTCATTTTGCAATTTGACATAAGTCTGCAGAGTCCCCCCCACCCCCACCACCTCCTTCCCACTCCACCTTCTGCTATATATTTCCCTCTCTTTTGATTGCCTGGCTGATTCCACAAGTTATAGCTGATGTCCTTAATGCCCATTTTTAACTGCCGGAGTTTCCACATGCATACTATGGCCACTATTCTAGCCAGGACAAAACAAAAAACAAAACAAACAAGAGAGGCAAGGCCTTGAGTTTGTGATAAATTAAGTCCCATAGCATTAATTACAGAGTAATTTCCCTTTTTTACTGTCTGCACCAAAACGTTTGCAAAATAAATAAAAATTCCATGCTTAGCAAAAGAAGTTCCTGTTTGAACAAAAAATGATAATAATGACTCCTCTTGTTGTTGTGTCAGAATAAGAGGTCAAAGTGCCAAGTTTAGAGAATACAAAAAAAATATAACAGTAAATGCAGTTTGCATATAATTAGGCTTCTTTTTTTATTTTTTTGTGCCCATCCCAGAGGTGCAATATATATTGTTTTAAACAAGATGAACGGAAAGAACTGAATTTTTCCTATTTTTATGCCAAATTTGGTGTCAGCTGACAAAGTATTTGCAGAGAAAATGTCAATGTTAAAGTTTACCACAGACACACTGACACACGGACACACACAGACAACCGAACACCGGGTTAAAACAAAGACTCACTTTGTTTACACAAGTGAGTCAAAAACAACACACACACACACACACACACAAAAACAACCCCAAAAAAACTGCCAAAAGTTATTTTTCTTGGTCACAAGTCCACAAGAAATGAGATCTCGTAGTTACGTGAGAAACAGAGTTGAAGACTGTTTACTTTGATGATTGCAGTCCCCTCTTCCCCCACAGGTCAGCATTCCTCTGTAGTATCGTTCTTTGTTGTTTATTTGTTCTTTGATCAGCGCACTGCATGCCATTGTATGTAACCCATAAGAACATTCACCTATTAAATATATACAGTACCCAATAGAGTCACAAAAATGCTATAACAAATAACAAATGTACTTGGTGAGATTTATCATTTAATTTTTTTGTTAGATGGCCTGAAACTCACAATGTCAGCAATTAACTTTATTAAGCCCCTTTGTACCCATCCCATGTCTGGTGTGATTTATTTAGGCAAACTTCACGTCATAAACAAGAAAAAACTATTAACAAAAAAAAAGGCTTTAGATAGCAAACACATACTTGTACAGAGTGCTGAACACAAACAGCGAGTTAACAGACCTGCTCTGTGTTTGACTAACCTGGCCTAAGACCAGAGAAGTGCTCAGCTATCTTTTTGTACAGTAGTATCTGCATCCAGCTGGGAATCTTTTCTTTTTCGCACACTCAGAATGTTGGCAGGTTCCTAGGACCTGAGGATCATCAAGGAGGAGGCCCATGGTGACAAACCCACTGGTGAATCAATCTTTTCTTTTTCGATCAATCACATTTTAACGCAAAAAAACACAAAAACAAGAGTATCATCGGAGCTACACCAATTCAACTACATGCTGTTCAAAGCAAAGCTGCTAACAAACAACTCACAGTCACAAGCATATCCCTGAACACTTCTTAAAAACAGCAAACTAAAGAGGCTGTTTTGTGTCCATACAGGTACCGATGCAGGTACCAATGTTATTTTCTCCCCCAAGAGATTGTTATTTTCTCAACCTCAAACAGCTTATCTGAACAATCTAGACCCATCTGTTATTCAACTGTCCCACTGTTTTTCTTTTTTTTTATCTGCAAGTTGCTGCTTCCCTCAGGAACCCTCCCCCAGGGACATCTCATTTTAATTACCTTATCTCCACTTCCTTGCGTGACTTAACAGGGCACATGGGAGACACAAGAGACAAGGGGTGAGAGAGGGGGAGATAGAAATAGGGAGGGAGGGATGAAGGTAGAGAGTGGGCGGGAGATACAGAATAACGGATAGAGGAGTGATGGAGGGAGAGAGAGAGCAGGATATAAAATATATACTATCTAGATATAGATAGGGAGGAAGGAAGAGAGAGAGAGGGAGATACAGACAGGGGGCAGTGACAGAGATAGAGAGAGGAATGGAAGGAAGGAGGGTGAGAGAAAGACAAAGAAGAAGCGAGAAAGAGAGAGAGGGGGAGACAAAGAGGAAGGGGTTGAGGGAGAGAGAGAGGGGGATCAAAACAGACAGGGAGGAATAAAGCGGGAGATCCAGGCAGAGAGGGGGGCAGAGATAGGATAGGGAATGGGGGGCTGGGGGGGGATACAGATAGGGAGGGAGAGAGGGCAAGGTAGAGATAGGAAAGGATGAAGGGAGAGCGGATAATATACAGATAGAGAGGGAGGGACAGAAGGAGAGGGAGACAGAGATAGGAAGGGGTGGAGGGAGGGGGACAGGGATTTTGAGGTCTACAGACAGAAAGGATTGGAGAGAGAGAGAGAGGGAGACAGATAGAGAGGTAGGGATGGAGGGAGAGAGAGGGGGGTAAAAGAGAGGGGGCAGTGGAATGGAATGTGAGAGGGATGAAAAGAGAGGGCAATATGTACAGAGACAAACTGGACTGAAGAGGGGAGAGAGAGGGGGTTGGGGGGGAGGGGGGGGGACAGAGACAGAAAGAAATAGAGGGTGGGAGGAAAGGAGGAGGAGGAAGAGAAAGACTGAACAAATAAACAAAGTTTTATTTTACCAGGGTACTGAAATAAGCACAATAACACAAATGTCTTTTCCACCCAGCCTTGGGTAAATCCACAGAGAAAATTTAAAATGGGAGATACAGGGAGAGAGACTGAGACAGAGATGAAGACAAACATACATAAATGACCCCACGTCATTCTATGATTCATTTAAGTTTAACATTCTGAACACAATAGTTCATGAACCATTATCACTAGTATGAGCTTTGCAACTTTTATCTGATAGTGTTATCAACAACAACAATAAAAAAGCTGCACATGACAGTAAAAACAATGAATAAAACCTGCTTCAGTAAATATCTGATAGTGTTATCAATAACAACAATAAAAAAGCTGCACATGACAGTAAAAACAATGAATAAAACCTGCTTCAGTGTTACACTTACAATGTGATATTGTTTTGCAATCTGTTACACTGGCACAAAGCCTGTATGGTTCAGTGTGTGAGTCACTGTGACTGTGTCAAACATGTATTCAAAACCAACTATACAGACAGATCGGAAAACACACTGGGCAAATTATCACACATCAAACAAAATGAAAAATAAATGTTTCTGACAATGGATGCAGGTCCTATCACTTAGTTTTGTCACATCTTACACAGTCAGTTTTAATACAACCACCCAGACATGGGACAATGTAGACGAAAAATTATCAAACTGCACACACCCATGCCCACACTTCTGCATTCCATCTGACACTGCTTGCAGTTATTGTATACAATAACATTTCGTTTTCTTGAAAAATGTTATCACAATGCCTTCAACAGCATTATTTTCAATTATTTTCAATTCATTCACAACCCACTGTAAGAAGATGCACTGGTAAATCAAGTTAACTAAAATCTGACACGGCTAGTATCAAAGTGGCTGCGGCATTCTGGAGGTAAGACTAAATAAAAACCAAAAAAACACACCACCAACAATAACATTAACAACAACAAAAATCCAAACAACAGAGAATTGCTAAGAACAGTAAATCTAATCAACAAAAGACAGGCACAATTTTTCAGCAAAACTGCATTAATTTCTCAAGTGGACAGACCTGGACAACACAGTGTCAGCCTAACTGCTAGCAGACAACAAAATTAAAAGAGAAAGAGAAAGGAGAGAAAAAAAAGAAAAGCATTTTGTACAAAAATCAGTTTATGATAACATCTGTCATCATGTGGTCCTTTTCTGTTTGTCTGAGGAAGGCAATTCTGATGACATTTCACAACTGCTATGCTTTATAATTGTTGACAAAATGTAATGTCCTGAATGATTCTGTTTTGAGATCCATGCTTTTACTAGTTTTAGTGATCTTAGAAAAAGAGTATGATAACTTCCTCCTCTGTTCTTTTAACAATCATGTGCTGATAGTGCTACTGGTACTACTCACAAAATCTGAAAACGATTTGGAGTCCTTGGTCACAGATATTAAACACTAAATTGACTGGTGCAACTATCATGTGGTCTCAAACAGTAAACAGTGGCAAGATTTAAACTAATTCGTGTTAAATCAAAGATACCAAAAAAACTGTCACCTGTGGGGGGAAAAAAAGAACTACTAGTCAAAGCAAAGAATCATATTTATGCAAAAATGTTATAATGTGGAACCAATCAGCGCCAGAAAATGCTCTTCAAGGCGCTCCCACCACCTCCACTACGACGTCCCACAGAACCGCACAGACCATCGCCACAAATCCTTCTTCCCAAGGACCATACCGGAGTGGAATAGCCTTCCTGCAGAGACTGTGTCAACGCCATCCCTGGCTGGCTGCCTTCCAGGCCAGGATGGCATGCCTCCACTAACCCCTTCCCCCCCCCCCCCTCCCCTCCCCACCAATTCAGAAACAGACCTGGCAACACCCTTGTGGACTAGAAAACTATGACATGCGCTCATTCGACCGGAGAGGGAAGCTTTTTCCTAAGTGAAAAGCATGGCTGATTCATCTTGATGTAGATGTTGGCTGCCTATACCCAAGAAGAAGAAGAATCCTCTTTTCCTGTTCATAACAGTACTCTGGTGGTTACTGCTCACCAACCATCAGGTGTATTACAAATTCATACATCACAAAGCCCATAGCTGGCATAACAGCACAACTGACAATTTCCTCTGTAGTATGCTTCTTCCTCCTCTCTTTAATGCCCTTTCCCAGCTGCTGCAGAATAACAAAAGAAAATTCACTCATCAACCACACTGCATTCATCATCGTACAGAGCAACTGAGGTTCAACTTTGCCCATCCAAGATAGTGGAGACATCAGTTGCCTCATCGGCTGTTCTAATGGTCTCAGAAATGACTCTTAGTCTTATACATCATTACATGTAAAGATGTATGTATACATGTATACATACATCATCATTTCCTTACAACATCCTGATTTCCTCTCCATATCCTCACTGACTGAATCACTCTGAATGAATGCTATAATTTCCTTCTTTTCTGTTCTGTCCCATCTGCAATTCACTTAAACATGAATCACATTTAGCAAACATCATCACCATTCGACACTGGCACAATGGCAGTGCAGAGCACTGACAATGCTGATTCTGTCCCAGCTGCACTGAAACTGAAAGCTACCTCAATTCAGTGTTCATTCAAAATATAGCATCAAATTCAAAGATTTTTTTCTAAGCAAACGCCAACTTACTTTATTGACTGAATTAACAGCAGATGAAAAAAGCACTGGTAGCAGTGGTGTTTCATCAACTGATTAAATAAAAGAAAGAAAACAAAAGGAGGCAGAGAAATTTAAACAGTCAAACAGTGTAAAGTGTCCGAAAAAGAGTGACTACAGTTACTGAGTAAGACAAACATCTGAACACTTAAAAAAGGTTCTGAATTCTGACCCCTGAAGTTATCAATTGATTTATCAGCAACGGAGATAAAACAGACATGTGATGAACTTGGATGACTCAGAGTCAAAGGACAATGGCAATGTTAAATGTATCAATATATATATATATATATATATATATATATATATCTTAAACATATTTTATATATATTGCATGTATGCATGCATATTCTTAAGTAGCACACTCCAAAAAGGTAGTCCACTGGCACAGGAAAAATATTGGAAACATGAGAGTAAAATGACTATATGTTACAATTAAAAAAGCAACAATTTTTTTTTTTTAAACAAGGGAAAAAAACACCATCGAAATTTGTAATAACATTTATCAACTAAAGTAAAAACAAGAACACAATTACTTTATACCAGTTATCATATTTATTCTTAAGTTACATAAATGACAGTAACATATAATTACAAGTGTTGGTTTTTCCATGTCAACCACAGCATCAAAAGAAAACAGCAACAGTACAGGATGTCCAGCCCAGTCTGCCACAATGTGACACTTTCTTCTTAAAAACTTGTCTTTTTCTATGTAATCAACTTCTTTAAAACTTTTTTTTTCTATCTGTACATTTCTGTATGATTAAATCTCAAGTAAAACTACAATTTTGTACATTTATGAGGTGTGACTGTGATATTACTAGATCAAATCACAAAAGAATGCAAGTTAATGAACAACTGCATAGTTTCCAATGTCCCATCCTCGTGAGACCAGCACAGACAGCTAATCAACCTCTATCTCATTCGAGTCATTGGTTTACTGTTTAGTTGCCTTTAGCAAACTTTTGATTATGAAATCGCATTTCTCTCTTTCACTTTCTTGAAAATTACTTCCTTAATTGTTTATACACAATAACTATGCTTGCAATATCGCACAGAGCACAACAGATCATGAATTTCATATCCTGGTTGACGAGTCGATTCAAGCTGTCT
>NC_134908.1:8573620-8581120 GCF_041734735.1 Babylonia areolata
TGACGTTAATCATTCTGTCAATTTTTCAGCAGAGGATAAAAAAAGAAAAGAAAATTAAAACAACTAGAAATAAAGAAAACAGCAATAACCGAAACAACAACAACCGAAACTTAGTAACCTAACTGAACATGATCATACACAATACGTAAATTAGATAATAACAGTCATACGAAACAAAGCACATCTTAGGTGAAACCGAAAAAAAAAAAAAAAAAAAAAAAGAAAGAAAGAAAACTAAAAAAGAAAGAACATAGTGAGAGTGATCAATCACCATGTCGAGAAAAAAAATCATTTCTTATTTAGATATTCAACAATTTCTTACAAACAAAAGCAATAGAGACACACACACACACACACACACACACACACACACACACACACACACACACAATAAATAAAATATAAAAAACCGAAGGTGAATGAATCAGCACTGAGGGGGGGGAACGATCAATGAACAAGCAATTAAGGAGAAAAAAAGAATAATAATAATAATAATGGATACTTATATAGCACACTATCCAGAAATCTGCTCTAGGTGCTTTACAAAAACGCTTTTGATAACATAAAACATTATATCTATGTTACATACACACACCAAAATGTGACCACACACACACACACACACACACGTACGCACGTACGCGCACACACACACGCACGCACGCACACACACACACACACTGCATACATACATTTTAACATACATGTGTATCTAACAGCTACCCTAACAAATACGCACACATAGGCAGGCACAAACTTACATAAACACACGCACACACAATACACATTCATATACATGCATGTAGTTGTGGACCTGCCACAATTGAACTTATTGCTGAGGGAAAAGGTGAGTTTTGAGACGAGATTTAAAAGATGCGAGGGAATCAGAGTGACGGAGGTTATCAGGGAGCTTGTTCCACGTCTTTGGCGATTGAAAAGAAAACGATCTGTGTCCATAGGTCTTACTTCTGACGTGAGGTATCCTGAGAAGTCGAGTATCAGAGGAAGAACGGAGCTGGCGAGACGGGGTATAGATATGGATGAGTTCAGAAAGATACTTGGGGCCAGATCCGTTGACTGCAGAAAAGGTCAGAGTGGATAGCTTATAGTCTATTTGATCAGAAACAGGCAACCAGTGGAGAGACTGAAGGAGAGGAGAAACATGGTCAAATTTAGAAGCTCTGCAAATGAGTCTGGCAGCGTTATTCTGAATTCGTTGGAGTCTGTCTAACAGGTATTTGGGAAGGCCGGCCAAAAGAGAGTTGCAGTAATCCAATCTTGAGAGAACCAGAGAGCATACAAGTGTCTTGGTTGCATCGGTTGAGAGATAGTGGCGGATAGAGCTGATTCTACGCAGTTCCAAATAGGCAACTTTACAGATATTCGAAATGTGCTGTTGGAAGGAAAGAGACTGGTCCAGGATTACACCAAGACTGCGAACAGAGGGAGAAAGTGAAACAGGTGTGCTATTGATCAGAACAGAGTCAGGAAAGGAAGGATGTTGACGAAACTTCTTTGGACAGGTTATCATCAATTCAGTCTTATCATCATTTAATTGCAGCTTGTTGAGAGTCATCCAGTCCTTTAGGCCAGCAATGCACTCCTGTGTTTGAGTCACCAGTGCATCAAATTCAGCTATGGAAGCCGACTGATAAAGTTGTGTGTCATCAGCAAAGCTCTCATGCGACATCGCATGATGACTGATGACATCCGACACAGGAGCCGCATACAGCACGAAAAGAACAGGACCTAGGACGGACCCTTGTGGGACACCATATTTCAAGGCAGATATTCTAGAGTATGTACCATTTACACACACTTTCTGTGTACGATCTGACAGGTAAGACGTGATCCATGCTAGTGCAGTGTCACGAATACCAAAGGAAGTTTTAAGTCTGTTCAAGAGGATAGAGTGGTCGATAGTGTCAAAAGCTGCTGACAAATCTAAGAGAGCGAGAACAGATATCTTATCCTCATCAAATCCCGAAAGCAAATCAGAAGAAGAAGAAAAAATACGACAGAAAGAAAAAAGGAGAAAAACCATCTGATAAAACAAAACTGAGCGAACGCAACAGAAAAAGAGGACATTTCCAGCACAGATTCCCCACAAAGTAGACCGGGGGTTGGGGATACTATTCATAGCGAAAGAGCCCCACCCCCACATCTCCCAGGTGCCAGACTGGGCGAGACATGAAGCAATATAAATTTTCTAATCAGCCGTGTCCGACTATGACGCCATCAGAACAGCAGATGAGGTAACTGCTGTCCCGACTATCTAGTCCAGACTTCGATGAAGCACTAGGCTACAAATTTCAGTTCAAATCAGTCGTGTCCCAACTATGACCATCAGAACAGCTGAGGAGGTACTAACTGCTGTCCCGACTATCTGGTCTACACTTCGATTACAGTGGATAATGTCTTTTCCCCAAGTTACATCCCCACTCTCCCAGCCAAGATGGTTTAGGAGAGTCGGTGTTGGGATCAGGTTCTCAAAGGTCATCTCAGCCCCCAAGGCTGCAGCACAAAGAGCCAGTGCAATCTTGCCTCCTCAGTGGCTTGAGAGTCATGGTCTGTCACAAAAGACTAAGCTGTACACGATTTCCCACTGCAGTGGAGAAACCATTGATCAATACAGCTCTCACTTTGCTGTTGGCTCAACTGTAAGCCTATGTCAATCTCTGATATAAGCCGAAGAAAAGTAATATACAAATTTGCATCAATACATAGGTCACGGACCCTCAGTGTTGCAAAGATGATTGTTCTGTTGAACTCACTGGCAGGAACGAACACACACCTGTATATGTTGTTATAGATATATTCTTACAGTCCATGTTCTGTTGAACTCACTGGCAGGAACGAACACACACATGTATATGTTGTTATAGATAATAATATATATTCTTACAGTCCATGTTCTGTTGAACTCACTGGCAGGAACGAACACACACATGTATATATTGTTATATATATATATATATTCTTACAGTCCAATCTACCTGCAGACCACAAACTGGTGTGAAAAACTCAAAACACAAGACACTCGTCTGCGTCCATATACTAATGCACGGATGTACGCGCGTAGACTGCATGCACCGCTAACGTGTGTGTTACACACACATCATGTAAAAAAAACCCAAAAAACCCCACATAATTTCTTATGCACACACACACACACACACACACACACACACACACACACACACACACACACACACACACACAGAGAGAGAGAGAGAGAGAGAGAGAGAACTACTTTCGGCTCAAATGTTTGCAAATTTTAAGACAACAAATAGAAAGTTCGCCTTCACCGAAACGAATCAAGCACACGGCTGATCACTTCCCCTGTAGTGCCGTAAGCGCGCGCAAGCACCATTTCCTGACATGGCCCTTGAGCTTCTGCTGAAACAGGTACAGAATCAAAGGATGCACCGCGGACTGCAGCAATGTGATGCGCATGAGAAACATGTTGACGGCCGAACTGGACGGCTTGGTCAAATGTTCCTTCTGAAACAGCATATACCCCACCAGAGTGGGCACGTTGGCAAACACAAAAGTGAGGCAGATCATCAGCAGGGCGGTGAGCGTGTGGTTCATGAAGTATCGCTTTCCCAGTCCATGCTTTCCCAGACTGCCGCGCTTGCCGCTATGCCGCCGTTTCGCTGCGCTTCTCATTTCGTTGGATGTCACCACTGACGTCGCCGCCGATGACACTGAAAGGCCGGGAAGGATGCCACTTTGCTTTGGACTCGGAGCCAGGGATGCGGTGGTGGCGGTTCTTTTCACGGACATGGCAGCTGTCTCTTCACGCCGGGAGACTTCTGGCACGTTGTAGAAATCTACGTGAAGGGAGGCTTCGGGAATGGGAGAAGAGACCAGCAAGTTAGAGTCCTTTAGGCTGCTGCGTTTGGGATAACCGTGGGTCGCCTTGTCGACGGCGGTGAAACTTGGAGGATGAAGCTCGCTCTGGGTCTCGCCGCCGCCGCTGAGGTCGGTAGTCACCGTGGCGGTGGTCGTGCTGGGCATGAGTGACCGCTCCGTCACCGTCGATAGATCGCAAGTGGTGGTGGTGGTGACCTCACTGTAGTAACCGTCGCTGCCGCGCTTCCCGCGGCCGGCGTCCTGGGCCGTGAGCGCTGAGGCTAAGGCTGAGGCTGCTGTCTCGTCCGTCCTTGAGCAGCTCTTGATGTACCTGCTGCTGATGCTTGCTACCGGGATGGACGCTTTACTGGACGGCTGGGAGCTCGACAGGGCGGTTTCTGTCTGTCTTGTGTCCGTCCTGCGGCAAGCAGCACACCGGCACCCACCGTCACACAGACAAAAGTGTTGAGTTAAAACCGACTCAAAACCGGCGGCAAGACACTCACTTATCTGTGTGCACACGTGTGTACGTGCTTGTGTGCATTGATATAATATGCTGCAGCGTCCAGTTTACACCATTTTATAGGCGAGAGCTCATAATATAAAATTTATTAAAAAAACAAAAACAAAAACAAAAAAAACCACACAAAAAAAACACACGCATGACATACACGTAGGCACACACGCACACACACACACGCGCGGGCACGCGCACACACACACACACACACACACACACACACACACACACACACATGTATGATTGCACTTTCCTGTGTGTATACACAAAACGCTACACCGCACACACTTGCACTAGACTGCACACACTTGCATACACTCTTGCGGCGCCCACACGCACTGACGTACCCGCACACTCACAAACACACGAATACAGTCATACACACACACACTCCCCCCAACGTCCAACTCCTCTCACGCCCCCTCCCTCCACACACACACACACACACACACACACACACACACACACACACACACACACACACGGGCACGCTGAAACGAACAAAATAAATGTTTCAGTTAAAAATGACAGAGCGGCGGACATACATACATGTATACATACATACAGACAGACAGACAGATATACAGACAGCCGGAGACAGAAATAGACGGAGACCAAGACACACACACACACACACACACACACACACACACACACACATGCGCGAACACCAGAGGGGCCGAGAGATAGACCAATAGACACAAAGAGAGAGAGAGAGAGAGAGAGAGAGAGAGAGAGAGAGAGACAAAGAGTGAGACAAAGAAAGACAAAGAGAGACAGAACAAGAGAGACCATTTATAATAAAACAAACGAACATCAATCCATTTCCCTTTGCAGTACGACTGACCAACAACATATAGTTCACTGCTTGTGAAACTTTCCAAGCCTCAGACTTCGAAAAAACCTGGCATTAACCCCTTAATTCCTGAACACTGGCAGAGACGAGATAAGTGCCTTCAGCTCTACACTCCATCTCGCTCACTACGATCACCTTCGGATCTACTCTGTTTACGCATACCCAGATTCAAACTCTCGACTGTTGGCCGCCGTTCTTTCTCTGTCTCTGGACCTTGCAATTGGAATGAACTTCCTCTTTCGCTTTGTCAAGTCTCCACACTCAACTCTTTCACGTCTGGCCTTAAAACCCACCTCTTCCCAAAAATTAATAGCTTTCCTTCTCTGCCCCTTCCTTGTCTTCAGTTTTTCCAGTCTTAGAGTTACGCATGCGTGTGAATGACTGGTGCGAAAGCGCTTTGATTTGTCTATGCACAAGATTCAGCACTATATAAATACCATTATTATTATTATTATAGCATCAATTTAGATTGCATTTTCAAGTGTTTTGCTTATTTTTCAAGTAACGTGCTAAGTATCGACGAACCAAAGCCTTGCAATTTCAAGAAGAAGAATTCTAAAATTATCATTCATGATGATCACCTTTAACTGACCTGCAAGCATGTTTTATCGCAGTGAGATGACAGTCCTTCACCGGTGAGCATAGTGATATGAAACTCTAGGGAGAGCTGGATAGTACAAGGTCTTCAGAGGAGAACCCCCCCCCCCCACCCCCCACCCCCCCTTAGCCCTTAACTCCTTACACTCTAAGGGGGACCGGGCCGCACCCAGGTCATGACTCCTGGATGCCCTTGTATTGCCGCCTTTTTTTTCCAGAAGGTTCGAACCCGCGCCTCCAAGGTGGTTGCCACTTAAGGACTGAGTCACCTTTTCTAGCAGACGTTTTAACCACTGAGCGATCGTTTCACCTGGCTTGAGAAGGGAAATTTAATCCTTATGAAGTTTACTTTCATTCCTCCTTGATGAGATCCAGCTGCATGGAACTCGTTTTTCTGCTGCTTCTGCCATATGCACTTGTATGTATCCTATTTTCTTCGGCCCAACACTCGGCTTATATCACAGATTGACGTAAGTTTTACATTTGGGCCAACAGCAAAGTGAGAGCTGTATTATCAATGGTTTCTCCAGTCAATGGGAAATCATTTACAGCTTACTGCTTAGTCTTTTGTGAAGGACTATGAGTCTCAAACTAGGAGGCAAAATTGCACTGGTTCTTAGTGCTGCAGCCTTGTGGGCGAGTTGGCCTTTGGGAACCATCCCAACGTCGACTGTCCTAAAACCATCTTGGCCAAGAGAGTGGGGATGTAACTTGGGCAAGACACTCTCCACTATAATCAAATTCTAGCCCAAATAGTCGGAACAGCAGTTTTCCTCCTCTGTTGTTCTGATGGTCATAGTTGGACACGACTGACTATCATATATACTGTATCTGTGCTTGTGTATGATTTTCGATTTATGTTCGTACCTTGTTATGTACGTACTATCCCCCCCTCCACCCCACCCCCCCAACCCCCCCAATATTCCTTGTGACCCCGGTACACTTGGTAGTAAAAACATATTCTATTCTATTCTATTCTATTCTATGCTTATCTTGATACCCTGGAAAAAATAATTTTTCGCTCGTTCGTTCGTTCGTTCAGCTCTACCTTGCTGAAGGTCTTCTGGAAGCCGTTTCCTCCAACTTGCTGGACAAGCCATGCCGCAGAGTGTGTACCCCAATAGCGTTCCGCTTCATGAGCTTCAGGGCTATTAACCCATAGCAGACCGTGAAAATAATGATGATGATCACAAAGAAGGAAGTGACGACCCCGTTGTAGAGAATAGCCATTACGGAACCTTCAAGGAAATAAAACGAAAAAAAAAAAAAAAAAAAAAAGAAGAGGGAGAGAAAGACAAAAAGAAGAATGAAGATTATATTATTAATCATTCTCAAAAAACCAGAATACATTAACACGAAAACCTATCTGCACAGTGTAACGCATGTTATTTATTCAAACAGAATTGGGCCACTGTGCATTGGAAATAACGTTTATTAAAAATGGATTTTTTTTTTTTAACCAAAACTAACATTGTTATTAATTCGAAGACCAGGCTGCAGTTTTATTGCAAACAGATGCCTTGCAAATAACGTAACCCCCCCCCCACACACACACACACACACACACACACCATCCCCCCCCCCCCCCCCCCCCCCCCCCCGCCCCCCCAAGAAAAAAACAACATCGGTTGATTTAAAATTATTTAGAATCAATACATCAGTCAGTTTA
>NC_134908.1:8588620-8708620 GCF_041734735.1 Babylonia areolata
GTATTTTGTGCAAGTTTAACTTCGGTTGGTAGTGCATTCCAGGTTTGTGCAATTCGATTAACCAGTGAATTTTTTCTAATGTTGGTGTTGCATGCAGTGTTCTAAACAAATTTTCTTTACGGAGTTCCTTGTACTATCATAGTCTGACATTCTAAAGATATGTCTTGCATTTACATCATTTATGTTATCTAATATCTTATAAGTTTCAATCAAATCTCCTCTTCTACCTTTTAGTTAGTGTAGATTTAAGTATGTAAGTCTTTGTCGATAACTCATATTCTTGCATTCTTTTAATAATTTCGTTGCTCTTCTTTGGACCCTTTCTATTGCTACATATTGTTTCTTAAGGTATGGGTGCCACACAATATTACCATATTCTACATGCGATCTAACTTGTTATTTGTACTCGCGCGCTTCCTTTTGCAATGGAATGCGTTGTGGACACAACTTCACAGAAACCATGGGCGACTGTACACCCATGACGTAATGGGAAGGGTTGCTCCTTCATAAACAGCATCGCGATAACATATAAGTGAAAGGAGGCGACAGTAGCCGCTTTATTTCATTCAAATATTTGTACATAGGCCTCTTCGCTTACTCTAAGTCACTGCATCTTGTCCCCGAACAACCATAAAAAATCAACAAATATAAATTACAGTCTACACTTTGTCAATATCAAGTGGCACTACGCACACGTGTTTATCTTTTTTCAAGTATACAAACAGCGGTCGACTTCCGCCATTAATTTGAAGAGAAACAGACCAGAGTTTTTGAATATGTACGAGTTTTCATTTTCACGGATTCCGACAATGAGTACCCTTTTTTTTTCATTCCTTTTTTCTCTCTCCAGATATCATCCTTGGTCGGACAGACAGGGTCTTCAGTTTGCACTGTTTGGTGTGCGAGAAAATGTAAGAATTGCATTTGTCCATAGTGACTGTCATGTATACCAAGCCCGAAGAAGTGTGTCGCCATCTGAGGACAATTTATCGTAGATTAAAAAAAAAGAAAAAAAGTCGTGATAAAGACAGGCAAGAAGAAGTTTGAAACTTTAATAAATATATTACTTTGATAATAAATCAATGAAATGTCAATCGATAGTATTGGCTGCTTAAGATAGAATTCTTCAGTTTCCAGCATACATACACCCGTTTCTGTTGGTGTGTAAAAATGATTTGGGTCGTCCTGTACTGGTTAGCAGCCCACGCCCCAAACCCCTCCACCGTCAGTTTCAGTTTCTCAAGGAGGTGTCACTGCGTTCAGACAATTTACATTTGTGTACCCATCAGAGGGGATTTGTTCTATAATTTTGTCAGAAGACAACCTTTTTGTTGCCATGGGTTCTTTTTCAGTGCGCCAAGTACGTGCTGCACACGGGACCTCGGTTGATCGTCTCATCCGAATGACTTGACGCTCAGATTGATTTTTTTTTCCTTACAAACTTTGAAGAAAGGGCGAGAGTGGGAATCGAACCCAGACCCTCGGGGAAACTGTACTGGCAGATAAGTGTCTTAACCATTCTGCCACCTTTCTCTTTGACAAGACAAATCATGACGAATCTGAAGGGAGTCATTTTGTCAGTTAAAGAACCAGAATCACTCCGTCCCAAAACAGACTCAAAGGGTGTTATTTCAACGCCTAGTTCCACGGCTCAAAATGACTCCCCCCCAATGGAGTTGTGTTAAACAGGCACTACTACATACACCCCCACTTACGTTTGTGTGGAATTCATCGGATATTGTCCGCCATAATGTCAGTCATCATTCTTATGCTGATGACACTCAACTCCAGAAGAGTGATACCCCTGAAAAATTGTCGTCGCTCTTGCAAGAAACATCCAACTGCTTCCTGGACATTCAAAACTGGATGATTCTAAATAAGTCACAGTTGAACGCGGACAAAACTGAAGCAATGATCGTTGGAACTAAACAAAAACTGTCTTCCATCACAACTGACACATCAAACTTGGCAGTACATCCATCCCTCTTTCCAGTTCAGTCAGGAACTTCGGTGTTGTCCTTGACAGCACACTGTCCATCAAAAATTTATTAGTCAGACTTGTCAGTCCTGCTACTGTCAATTGCGGCGCATCAGTTCCGTCCGGAAATATCTGTCCACTGACGCAACAACTAGACTTGTCGTTTCTCTCATTCTCTCTCGCCTTGACTACTGTAACTCTCTATTGTCTGGTTTGCCTGCTTCATCCATTCAGTCCCTTCAGCGCATACAAAACTCTGCTGCCCGACTTGTCCTCAGAAAGAAAAGATCTGAACACATCACTCCTCTTTTGCAACATCTCCACTGGCTCCTTGTCTCACACAGAATAAAGTACAAGATCAGCACTCTATGTTATAAATGTATTCATAATTTTGCCTCTTCCTATCTCTGTGGCTGCCTTCACCTCTACACTCCATCTCGCTCTCTACGATCGGCTTCGGATCCACTCTGTTTACGCATGCCCAGATTCAAACACTCGACTGTTGGCCGCCTTTCATTCTCCGTCTCTGGACTTTGTAATTGGAATGAACTTCCTCTTTCGCTTCGTCAGGTCTCCACACTCATTCTTTCAAGTCTGGCCTTGATTAAAACCCACCTCTTCCCAAAATGGTCTCCCTTCCCTGTCTCCTCCTTGTCTTCAGTTTTTTGTTTGTTTGTTGTCCCCCACCCCCTCCAGTTTTAGAGTTATGCGTGCGTTTGAATGACTGGTGCGAAAGTGCTTTGATTTGACTCTGCACAAGATTCAGTGCTATATAAATATGATAATTGTTATTGTTGTTGTTGGTGAATGGCTGTTGGGAGTCGAAATTATTTCTTTGGCACAGAAGGTTTTATTTTCCTATCAACATCGTCACCATAACAGTTCCACATTAGATGCCACATTAGTAAAGCACAATGACAATCTTATGCCACATTTGGCAACAGCAGTACATGTACGATATGGTGACAGTTTGCAAGGGTAATTGTTTTAACATTTACAAATAAACTCAAATAAGCAAACAGGAAAGAAACACACACACACACACACACACACACACACACACACACACACAGAGAAAGAGAAAGAGAGAGAGAGAGAGAGAAATGGAATAACACAGAACATGACCTCTCAATTCTCAACTGAAAGCACAGCTTGGCTGTCAGGTCACAGGAAACATCCGAACCACAACAAACCAGTTAACACATGGGCAATCACTACGTTTTCACACATGTAGAATCACCTCTGTCTCTGTTAAACTAGCTAAATCCAGGTTCCATCACTAAATGTGAATAGGGTAGCCATTTTTTTTAATGTGATAATTCCTTTCCATTAAGTGTATTTGTTTTTCTATTGTCTACTTGTGTTTGAGTACAGCAATCAATGCGTGTAGAACTGGTTTGACCTTGTTAATTCTGCATTTACTTACATAAAATTGTGCTGTTGAGACGAAAAATTACGATGCCCATTCAACGTGAAGTGTTTGGGGAACAAAGATTGTGGTGTGTAGGGGCCTGTCAAAATGTTAGTCACCCTGTTGTTTTGTTTTTTGCCACTAGTGACACACCAACTTGTGCTTTCAAATTGATTTGTTAGAACTTAAGTTCAACCTGTTTAATCCTGGGAAGTTTACAGCCTCAACTTTTTTTTTCTCCACAAATTACTTGTCGACACATCCAGATGTACTGTAGAAGTAAGTCCCCTTTCACATATTGATGTGAAACACACACACACACACACACACCTCAGGATATATACTGTTTTCCCTCCAAATTACGTGTGGACAGATGCAGATGTACTGTAGAAATAAGTCCCCTTTCATATATTGATGTGAAACACACACACACACAAACCCGCAAGATGTATACTGTTTTTCCTCCAAATCACGTGTAGACACATCCGGAAATACTGGCAGAAATTAGTTCCCTTTCTTTGCGGTTTATGCAAAAACAGGAACGTGAAAACCGTTTCAATGACACGAGTTTTGACGCCAGACAATGTTCGGGTACAGGACTCAACGAGTTAAGGTGGTGGAGTCATTTCAAGGTGAAGGTTGGAGTGTTGTTTCTGGGCTCACTCCCAAAGCGGAGTCATTTCAGGTCCAAATCATGGGTATATAAAAAATCATGGGTACATTCAGTCTCCATCGTACAATTTTTGTTTCCTAACTTGAATGGCATCAGCAACAAATTTTGCAAGAGATTTAATAACTATCTCGTCTTCAGACCATAGTTGATTTTGTAATTTTTGTTGTATTTTTTTTGTTTTTTGTTGCTTCACAACATCCATCAGAAACAGTTTACTTTCCTTTCTCAAATCTTGATACGCTTTGCATACAAATAAAATGTGCACTTCGTGTTATATTTGAATTTTCATAATTACATATCGGACACATTCTGATGCGTTGATATCAAACCACCTTTTATTTGCACTGAGGCCTAAAGTACGATTTCTAAATCTGACAAGAGTGTCTGTATGCCATTTGTTTGAGTGAGAGTGATTATACCGGAAACTAAACGAAAGTAGCATCGCGGAATTCCTTTCTTTTCCAATCAAGTGGGTACACTCGCTCAGTAAATTCTTGGAATAGCAACAGTGTAATCACTAACTCGATTACTGCAAACACACCAACCAACTGAAAGCTTGGAACAGCTGCTTCTTAATGTTTTCACGAAACCTTTGGTTAAAAAACATATAAGTAATGGGATGCAAAGCGCTCTGCATGAAGGTGACTATGAAGAAGAAGTTCGAAAGCGAATACATGGCAAGACTCTCAGTGGTGTCCACCGTCTCTAGGGACATCAGCACAACCGTCGGTAAATAGCACATGATGAACGTGATGCAAATAACCAGCATGGACAGGGTCACGTTGTCCAAGAGCGAATCTTTCCCGCAGAGTCCTCCGCAGCATCCGGAGTCCTGTCGCCGGTAGCGGCGTTCCAACTCTGTCACGCTCGACTTGCGGCCAGGCCTAGAGCTGGGCATGGATCGTACGTTGGGAGTGGTGTTCCCAGAGTCCGGAGCGTCCTCTGAAAGAATTTCCCTGCTCGGGGGCGTGCTCACGACCTGGGGTTGTTCAAACCTCACTCTTTCATGGCTGGTCGCGTTCGGAATCTCGGTGACTTTCTGGACGTCGTCAGACTGGTGGTGCGAGACAGTAGTTTTGCCGGCGGAGTCCGCTTTGGGAACGGCGTCAAGAACGTCCACAGCAGATTCGGCGGGGTCTTGTTTGAGAGCGGCGTCTTGGACTTCCACGGCAGAGCCCGCGGATCGCACGTCCATCCCACCTTCCTCACCCACATGGCCTTTATCGATGGTCAGTAAGTCTTTGGAAGGATCCTGAGCGGCTACAGGACGTCTACGGAATTTGTCCGAGTCCGGGGGAGAAGTAGACTTGCCGTTCGTCAGACTTGTCCTAGCACTCCGGGCAAGAGAGGTGGCAGACTGCAAGATGGTCTTGCTGAGAGACGGCAAACTGAGGGGAGCTGGAAGCTGCAAGATGCTCTTGCTGTGGGACGGGGACCTGAGGGGAGCTGGAGGCTTGGGTTCCTCTTGGGTGCTGGAGGCCAGGACGATCTGTGCAGCTGAGGAGGCAGAGGCCGCCGGGCTGTGGGCTTTCGGAAGGTCGTTTCCTTTTTCAGATGGTGACCCCTTGTTGGTTTTTGGTACGTCGAGGTGTTTGATGGTACAGGAGTCCGTTTCATCTCCACCGATGTGGGAATTCTGAACGATCCCAGTCACCGCGACCAGAATGGACGCCCTGGGCACTGCTGACTGACCTGGTTCCAGTTTCATGGAGCTGGAGGAAGGATTCAAGATGTTGTAGACGGACTGGGAATGTGAGGACAGGGAGGATTTCGCCATCAGTGTGGGTATGGAGCTTCTGACGTATGAGACGAGTCCTGGCTTGGGCTTAGGTTTGGGCTTAGGCTTAGGCTTAGGCTTGGGCTGCGCTTTGTCAGCTGATCGGATCTTGTGGGCAACGTCCGCAAATGTGCTACAATAAATACAAAAAGAAAGCAAAATATTCATGATGTTGATAATGAATCATGAAGGGTAACAATGGTAATGATGACGATGATGATGACAGTGAATAATGATGGTTGCGATGATGGCGGTGGTTATTATGGTGACTCATGATGATGAAGATTGTTTGGTGCAAAAACCTTAAGTCTTAACACTGAATTTGATGATGATGATGATGATGATGATGGCGTTAATGACTGAAGATAATTATAACAGAGCAAACTTGCCAATAATGGAACTGCAACATAGACACTAAATCTGAGATCAATTGTTTGCAATTAGAATAGATTTTATGGTTCGGAATACGTAAACGATCTGAGTACACGTTGCCGCTGTTTGTGATCTGCGTAGCTGTTTAATCAGTTTTAGCACGTACACACACACACACACACACACACACACACACACACACACGAACCCTTGCTTCCCTTCCGACCTCCCCATCCCCAACGTCCAACTCCTCTCACGCCCCCTCCCTCCACACACACAAGCACACACACACAGCTACACACATTAAGAAGAAAAACAAAACAATAAAACTCAGTGATGTTCAAGGACGACACATATAATCACTATACTAATAAAAAAAATAGTAGAATAATTATCCATAAAGATGATATCTATATAAACGTCTATTGATACACACACATACACACACGCGTGTACACACACACACACACACACACACACACACACACACACACACACATACACATATGCACACAAAAAAAAATCACATGTGACATATAGCCGTGGTTAAAAATGCGAAAATAACCTGAAACTCGGCGGAATTTGAAAAAAAAAAGCGAAAATCACCTCTGACAAAGAGCGAAAGTTAGAAAAAAAAAAGGAGAAATGGAAAGGGCGAAAATTATCTCTAACACATAGTGGAGGTTAAAAAAAAAAAAAAAATATATATATATAGCACTGAATCTTGTGCTGAGACAAATCAAAGCGCTTTTGCACCAGTCATCCACACGCATGCATAACTCTAAAACTGGAGAAACTGAAGACAAGAGGTAGGGAAGGGAAGCTATTTTGGGAAAAGGTGGGTTTTATGGCCAGACTTGAAAGAGCTGAGTGCGGAGACTTGACGAAGCTAAAGAGGAAGTTCATTCCGATTGCAAGGTCCAGAAACAGAGAAAGACGGCGGCGAACAGTCGAACGTTTGAATCTGGGTATGCGTAAACAGAGTGGATCCGAAGCCGATCGTAGAGAGCGAGATGGAGTGTAGAGGTGAAGGCAGCCACAGAGAAAGGAAGGGGCAGATCTGTGAATACATTTATAACATAGAGTGCTGATCTTGTACTTTATTTTGTGTGAGACAGGGAGCCAGTGGAGATGTTGCAAAAGAGGAGTGATGTGTTCAGATCTTTTCTTTCTGAGGACGAGTCAGGCAGCAGAATTTTGTATGCGCTGAAGGGACTGAATGGATGAAGCATGCAAACCAGACAATAGAGAGTTACAGTAGTCAAGGCAAAAGAGAATAAGAGAAACAACAATTCTAGATGTTGCGTCTGTGGACAGATATTTCCTGATGGAACTGATGCGCCGCAATTGACAGTAGCAGGATTGACATGTCTGACTGATAAATTTTTGCATGGACAGTGTGTTGTCAAGGACAACGCTGAGGTTCTTGACTGAACCAGAAAGATGGATGGATGTACTACCAAGTTTGATTGTGTCAGTTGTAATGGAAGAGAGTTTTTGTTTAGTTCCTATGATCACTGCTTCAGTTTTGTCTGCATTCAATTGTAACTTATTTAGAGCCATCCAGTTTTGAATGTCCAGGAAGCAGTTGGATGTTTCTTGCAAGAGCGACGACAGTTTTTCAGGTGTATCACTCTTCTGGAGTTGAGTGTCATCAGCATAAGAATAATGACTGACATTATGGCGGTTGATAATTTCAAGGAGAGGAGCAGTGTACAGTGTGAAGAGCACTGGGCCTAAAACAGATCCCTGTGGGACTCCATGTTCGATTTTAACGGGTTCAGAGTGGAAATCATCAACAATTAAAATCAATAACAACAACGGCGAAAATCACCTCTGACGCATAGCGGTAATAAAAATGATTAAAAAGAATAGAAAAAAAAGGAGAAACCAGCTAAAATGACTTGATACATAGCGGAAGTTGAGAAATTACAGCAACAGCTAAAATCATCTCTGACACACAGCGGAAATTGAAAAAAAAAATCACTTGTGACACTTTGTAGAAGTTAAATGAAACCAGCAAACAGCGAAAACCTTGGACACATGGTAAAAGCTTAAAAAGAAGCGAAAATCACCTGACACATAGCACAAGTTAAAAAAAGAAAAGAAAAAAGAAAAGATAGAAAACGGCGAAAACCACCATTTGAAACGTAGCAGAAGTTTTAGAAGAAAACAGCAAAAGTTTAAAAACAAACTAACAAACACTATGATACATAGCAGACACACAGACACAGAAACCCGCGAAAATCACCTCTGACACATAGCGGAAGTTAAAAAACAAAAACAAAAATCACCTTGAACACTTACCGACCAGGGGCTGTATTCAAGAGACTATCGTGTCTGCGGGTAAATGCATACCTGCGGACAAATCTACATGAGACAAGACAAACTGCCCGAGGGTAAGCAGTATCCGGTTGTCAGGAACACTCGAGTCTACCTGAACCCAAAGGCAGTTTTGCCCTTACCAACCTGCAATGGGTGACTGCCCACGAAGCAGAGTAAATATGGCGGATCCTTTTGTGGCGTTGTTTCTGTTGAGGGAAAACAGGCGTGCTTTCCGGATAGCCCGTGTTTTGCAAACCATCTCGACAATACTCTGAACTGTAGTGCAGTGAGAAGTAAAAGAGCATGTACAGAAGGGAATCACACTGGGTTCTTATTAATCAGTTTATACACGATGGGTTAGCTGCCTGAGTGCACTGCGTGTGTCTTGAATTCAAAGTTAACTTAACCTTCAAGGTAAACTGTACTCGCGGGTCCCTACCATGCCAAGGGTAACTTGCCTGAAGGAAGCTATGGCCCCACGTTCAGCTTATATCACAGGTTGCCGTAAGTTTACAGTTGGACCAACAGCAAAGTGACAGCTGTGTTATCAATGGTTGCTCTATTGCAATGGGAAATCGTTTGCAGCTTAGTCTTTTGTGAAGGACTATCACTCTCAAACTAGGAGGTAAAACTGCACTGGCTCTTAGTGCTGCAGCCTTGAGGGGTGGAATGGCTGGGGGGTGGGGGTGGGGGGTGGGGGTGGGGGTTAGTTAGCCTTTAGGAACTACCCCAAACGCCGACTGTCCTAAAAAAAAAAACCCTCTTTGCGGAGAGAGTGGGAATGTAACTTGGGCAAGACACCCTCCGCTGTGATAAAATTCTCGCCCCGGATAGTCGGGACAGTAGATGCCTCCTCTGCTATTCTGCTGGTCATAGTCGAACACGACTGACTTATCATACATGCCTGAAGGCAAGGCGAAGTTTGTCTTGAATACGGCCCCCAGATGTATATATTTATTACATTTTTTTTTTTTTTAAAGAACCTAAGAACTTCCACCCCTACAGGGACACAGCTGAGCTATCTATCTATCTATCCACCCACCTCGTGGCGGAGGAAGTGCCCCTTGGGGGAACCACGACCTTTTTTCTGATCATGGAGGCGAACCATCGCTTCCGCCAGGAGGGAAGCCTCTTCCTGTTCATGGTCTGCTTCTGGTTCCTCACTTTCCTTAGCACCAGGCCGTAGAAGAGTAAGAAGCTGATCATCACCACGGAGAACAGGCCGATCAAAATGTTCTTGTACACCTCTAGCATGACGGTACCTTCGAACACACACACACACACACACACACACATGCGAACACACACGCGCGCACGCACACGTACATACACGCACACACTCAAATGCGAGCGCACACACGCGCACGCACATATACACACACACACACACAAACACACAAGCACACACGTACACATATACATATATACACACACATGCTGACACAAACATGAGCAGGCACACACACACACACACACACACACACACACACACACACACACACACACACTCAAACGCACATACAATCAGACTTCCAAAATCATGTAAAGTTAGTGCCTTTTCAGAACAAAACATAACAGAAATAATTTCCAACCATTTACAATTGTTCGAAATTGCCGATTCCTTGTTACATACTCCAGTGTTTCTATGATGCAATCAGCAGATATTTATTACTATTATTATCATTATTATTCTTATTATTATCATTGGTAGTAGTAGTAGTAGTAGTTTTTATTCTATATTCATGTTGTTAATTGCTGTTGTTTAGTTAAGTCTACTGTTCTAGTTTATATTATCTCTGTATATTCCACTTTAACCACCATCTTCAACCCACTCCTACCTCGCACACACAAACTCTCTCTCTCTCTCACCTCGCGCACACACTCAAGAGTGAAAAGATGTTAAATTAAAGAAAGGACACACACACACACACACACACACACACACACACACTTACACTACACACTCACACACACCTACACTAAACACACACACATGCACACACACACACACGACACACACACACATACACACACACACACACACTTATCCAATGTCCAAAAACAAGACAACTGTTCTTTCAAAAACTAGCCGACCAGTTACCACCAAACACATATTTGTCCATAGGAGAGGTTTTGAATAATTATTCATTACTTCAAAAAATTTCTGAATGTTTGATTCAAAGTCCAGTTGGTATCTACCTTTGACTGATCACGTTTTTTTTTTTGTTATGATAAGCATGCTTTTTACTGTTATATGGATGATTAACTCACTGTTATAATTCATGTTATAGTTCACTGTTAGTACAGTCCTTCGTAGCTCTTCGTTTTCTGCTACTCACAACAATGTCATCCCACCACCTCTTCTCATGTACCCTACGCCTCATCTCCCATGCGCACATACTCTCCCCCCCCCCCCCCAATCTCCCTCCTTCACCCCCCCCCATCCCCCCATCCTCCCACCTTTTTTCCCCCTCGTCTAATATCACTAAACAGTGAAAAGAACGTTAAACTAAACTAAACTAAACTAAACACACAGAGTGTGGCACCTTCAGCACTCATGGCATATTTGCAGTCGTAGGACTTCAGGTGTTTTTCTGGCGAGCGTGTATGACTGATGCCAAAGACAGTGAAGGTAAAGGGAAGATTCACAGGTAGCGTCATGATCAATGAGGACCCGCACATCATCTGTGGATAAAATCATCATCATCATCGTCGTCGTCGTCATCATAGTCGTCGTCGTCATCATCTTCATTGTCATCCTCCTCCTCCTCCTCCTCGTCATCCAAAACTGTTTCTTGACCATTTCATGTGTGAGCGTATTCGCAAAGAGATTTGTTGAATTCGATGGTCAGTCGTGGACGTTATGCAGTAAGTGATATGGCCTTTGCAGAAAACAGTTTCTGAATAGAAGTTAGTGTCTTCCTTCGCCTACTTTCAGTAATATTATATTCTCGCAATCTGTATGCGACGCGGTGCACCCTCGTTATTATATATATATATATATATATATATATATATATATATATATATATACACATATATATATATATATATAATATATATATATATATATATATATATATATATATATATATATATATATATATATATGAAAGGGACTGCGTTTCAGTATTTCCCGACATAAGACCACTTGTGTGTGATTGTAGATAGAATAAGACATTCATCCTGTGCGTAAAACTCAACAGCATTTCTGTGCCTTGGGTCGTAATTGAAAATGTAATCTTTTAAATGAATGAGGTCCATTTTAAAGAAATCAGTACCCATGGTATATTCAGATTAATGTCCCATAAACTGGCAGAATTTTGGTTTTATTGTCAGGTGTATGCATCCATGAAACTTCCATACTCGGCAAAATGATTTTCTATTGGAACTAAAATGATCAACTAACTGCTATTAACCAATTTGTCAGTGTGTTAGATAAACGTTAGATAAACGTACTACATTTTTGTGAATAAGAAATACAAATCTAAAAGTAACTAATTTTGGAAACAGAAGTGTATTAGACTGTGAGGAATGAAATGATTTTTTTTTGTCTAAGCCAAATGTGATGTCGACATGCAAAGTATTTCCAGAGAAAATGAATTTGTGCACATGTGCAGACCTGCCAGTGCCTGAACCCCCTTCGTGTGTATACGCATGCAGAATATCAAATACGCACGTTAAAGATCCTGCAATCCATGTCAGCGTTCGGTGGTGTATAGAAACAAGAGCACACCCAGTATGCACATCCCCGAAAACGGAGTATGGCTGCCTGCATGGCGGGGTAAATAAACAAAACGGTCATACACGTGAATTGTTAAATGTTACATGTTTGTCTGAGTGTGTAATTATATGAGCGTGCCTGAAATCTGATTGAACGACACAGGAAACGAATGATGAGCGCCCAATGGCAGTCGTCAGTTGGCTCTACCCAGGTTGGCAGCCTGTTGTGTAAATGATCCCGCGTTTGTAAAGCACTTAGAGCTTGGTCTCCGACCGAGAATAGGCACTATATACGTATCCATATCAATCAATCAATGAATCTATCAATTTGTTCAAGTTTACACACACACACACACACACACACACACACACATAGCATAAACACAGGGTTATAACATGCTCACGCTGCTGTGTGCAAACACACACACACACACACAACACACACACAACATACACCACACACACCACACACACAAAATCAGAAAAAAAACCCAACTAAATGCTCACCAAAGTGGTACCCGTGCTAAAATAAAGAAAAGGATGGCAAATCTTCAAGTACGTGTGCACCGCAATCATCATAAGAGTCCAGGAGGACCCCATCACAGAAGAACTCTGCAGGGTGCGAACGACCTTGCAAAGAGCCTCGTCAGTGTACACCATGGTCTTGAGGACCACGTGCAGCTCGAAAGGCATAAGGACGCTGCAGATGACGTAATCGTAGGCGGCCAGTGTGACGATGAAGTACCAGGAAGAGGTCCTCTTGAAGTGTTTGAAGTAGTTGTACAGCACGAAAGCGTTCCCGGCCCCTCCCACCACGAAGATCAGCACTATCAGGACCATGGACGGGATCAACATGACCTGCAGCTCTCGGTTCAGATCGTTCAACTCTGTAGCGTTCTCCATCGCCAGTTTTACCACTCACCTGAAAGATATCACACACACACACACACACACACACACACACACACACACACACACACACTAAATATAAATTTAAAAAAAATTTTGGATGAAATAAATAATAGAAGCACCGTTTCTTGTTTGTTTTTTGTTTGTTTTTTTGTTTGTTTTTTGTTTTGTTTTTTGTTTTGTTTTGTTTTGTTTGTTTTGAAATACAGCTGCATTTAAACGTGATCCTCACCAAGAAGAATTTTTTGAAGGGTGTAAGATGTGTAAACTTTTTTTAATGGTCATACTGATAACTGATGTATCTTGATGGTCTTTTTTCTTCTTCTTCGCCTCACTATATAGTTCCACAAGAACAGCTGGGGGGGAAATGTTGAGCGCTCAAATACTAACACAGAAAGTGTTGTTTCCGTGACAGAGTTATTAGATAGGGAATAAACTGTCACCTCAACTTAAAGCAAGCACCAACTACCATACATCTATCAAGAATGAATTGGACGATTCCTCAAACTTATTACCCATTTTAAATAAGTTTGGACGGGTAACGACTTTGGTAAACAGGGCGTGAAGTATTGATCAGACTATACCAATATATTTTATGAAACAAAGAAGGGCTGTTCAAATGCTTCGCAGCTTATTTTGTCCCTTCTGTACTAAGCTAGAAGTAGTAGTAGTAGTAGTAGTAGTAGTAGTAGTGGAGGGACTGGCATTTGACTGCCTATGCCTCACGGCCATTTTTATGTCCCCTTCAATATCGGTCTCCTTTTATTTGTGGGATACATATATGTTTTCTTTTACCCGTACTGTAAATCACTCGTCAAAGTCAATAAATTTTTCTTTTAAATTGATGTTCATGTCAAGGAGATTTTTGAACACATTAGTATTTTATGCAAGTTTAGTTTCGAAAAGTAGTGCATTCCATATTTGTGCAATTCTATTAGCTAATGAATTTTTTCTTGGGTTTGTATTACAGTGCTCTTTACAAATTTTCATCATTGAATTTCTTGTACTCTCATAATCTGACATTCTAAAAATATTATTCACATTGACTTCATTATAGCAATTCAACATTTTGTAAGTTCCTATTAAATCCCCTGTTAGCCTTCTACCCTTTAATGAATGCAGATTTAAGTATATAAGTCTCTGTTGATAGCTCAAAGATTTGCATTCTTTTAATAACTTAGTTGCTCTTCTCTGTGCCCTTTCTATAGCTATAGATTGCCTCTTGAGGTATGGGTGCCACACACTGCTACCACCACTGCTACTAAGATGTGATGCAAATTTAACGTGAGTTGGTAGTGTGTTTCAATAATAAGTAACTCTGTTAGCAAACGTGTACTTATAAATATATTACTTACTCGTGAAACGAAATATTGTGACTGGCTCCGATTCATTGTAGAAAACCTTTCTTGAAGCAGTGCACGCCCTGGACGTCAAGCATTATGACGCAAATGAGCTTAAGTCCAGACCGTATGACGTAATGTGTGATAAAATGACGTTTTGCACTGCCACTCTGTTTCTTCCTGACATATGATACAGATAGTAATACCACACACACATACACACACAGAAAAAGAAATACACTTTATTTTCTGATATCCACACGATCAAAAGGGACTCCTTTCTTAGTGGATCAGATGCAAAATTAATATTAGACATTTTATTTTATTTTATTATTATTATCATTATTATAAGCATTTACGCCTAATCTTGAAAATAAGCCATAGGCGTTTACGAATAGAACACATATGTAAATATCAAAAAGGAAAAATTGAACACAAGATACCAAACATCATTAAAAACTATTCATACCCCCTCCGTATACACCCACACACACGCGCACGCACACACACAAGTCATAGCAGACAATCGTGAACAGAACACAATCAAAATACTACCAACAAATTCTGAAACTATCAAAACTTACTCACTCGCAAATAGTCATTTTAGTTCATACTGCAAAGTGATGAGCTGTTGAGAATTATTCAGTAGAGGAAAAGGTGGGTCTTCAGACTGGATTTGAAAGATTGCAGCGAAGATGAGTGACGGAGAGGCCGAGGAAGTTGATTCCAAAAATAGGGGGCTTGGAATGAAAAACTGCTTTGGCCATACGTTTTGGTTCGAGCATGGGGGATCCTCAGCATACGGGTGTCAGAAGAAGAGTGGAGTTGGCGTGAGGGTATGTAAGGATGAATGAGTTCTCAAAAATACTGTGGACCAGAAGCCTCAATGGACTTGAAACAGAGACGACCTTGTAAATAATTCTTTCTTGTACTGGGAGCCAGTGTAAAGCATGAAGGAGAGGGGGAACGAGATCAAATTTACAGGAACGAAAGACAAGACGAGCAGCATAGTTCTGGACTTTCTGAAGCCTAGCAATGAGGTAGCTGGGTGAACCAACAAGTAGGTAATTACAATAATCCATGCGGGACAGCACACAGACGCAGCTAATATATTTCTGTCAATGTTTGCAAAAAAACTTATTGAGAAAGGCAATATTCTGGAGAAAAAAAACACCCCACCAAAATGATATTTTTCTGGGATTACATAGCTATATTTTTTACATGGATGTATATGATACTGTGATTGTAATTTTTCAACCTATTGTTCATCTTCAATCGTTCTGCATTTTAGTCATACCAGCTTACGATAACGCTTTGTAATTAAGTTCACTTCCAGAAACACAACTGTCATGCAATCAACAGGTCTCACTTGCACATTGACAAGTCATTGACGAGCTCTTTATTTGTGTGCACGCGCAGATTCACAAACATTCATCGCTCTCATTCCACAAACAAGAGAGGCAAGGCCTTCAAGACTCACTTGTGATTGTTAGTATAAAGCTTCGGGTTCAAAAATTTTTTTTTAAAGTCCTGATGGCAGATTCGAACCCCGCGTGTTCGGGTGAGAAGAAATTGTCTTACACTATGGTGGCTCCTTACCTGACATTCAAAAATTTAACATTTAAACATGCTTTTTTAAGGGCGATAAATCGATTGCGGTATTCGCAATGAGAACGCTGTTTAAATCATATTATTCTGGTGTATCTTGGGCATTCAAAAAATCTTTAAGGGCAATTGAGAATTCTTTTTAAGTCCGCGGTAAAGGAGACGTGGCTATCGCGGCAATCACACTGCAACATTTAGCCGTTTTCTCTGGATCTAGATAGATGTACAAGTTTAGTTACACGCACCGGGAATGTACGACACAGTCGACTCAATTTCTCTTTTATGTTCATTCTAATTTTATAGTTTTAAAGTTGATATGAAAATTGAGTATTTTGTTAAACTAATAACATGTAGCGCCAAGTACAAGTACTTCTAAACGTCGTATGAAGTGAAAAGGACTTCATTTTGAGAAAAGTCAAGACTGGAAATTTTTACGTTTCATCAAGGGTATTAACTCTTATGGTTTATTATTTTAAACAGTGAATTCCGACTTATTTTGTTGATATTTTTATGTCAGTTTGGAGCATAATCCAGTAAGTAAATGATAAAAATGACTGCTCTTGATGCTGTGTCAGAATATCAGATCAAAGTGCCAAGTTTAGAGAATATGAAAAATATAAATATAACAGTAAAATCATTTTGCATATAATTTGGCTTCTTTAAAAGAAAAAAAAATTGTGCCCATCCCATAGGTGCAATATTGTTTTAAACAAGATGACTGGAAAGAACTGTATTTTTCCTATTTTTATGCCAAATTTGGTGTCAACTGACAAAGTATTTGCAGAGAAAATGGTAATGTTAAAGTTTACCACACACACACACACACACACACACACACACACACACACATGGAACATCTGGCAAAACAAGTTAATAAAGCTTCTCATATTCTTAAAAGATCTTTCAAGAATGAAAACATAAGCATACATATAATATCAATATTATTTGATAGTCTCGTTTCACCAATACTAACGTATGGAGCAGAAATATGGTTCCCCACTTGTGAAAAAGCACATGCTACTTTTACCTTTGACAAACTATATAACAATTGTCTCATGAACAAATTTCCTCATGAGCATGTTCATCTAAACTTTTTAAACAAATACTGGGTGTCCACAAAAAAGCCACAAATTTAGCAATACTTGGTGAAATAGGTAAATACCCCTTAAGTTTAAAAGTGATTTGTCAAGTAATAAAATTTTGGTTTCACATAACACAGGCACGAGAAAATTCGTATATCAAAATTGTGTATGATGACATGCTTACAGAGGAAACAAAACAGCGAACATGGATTAATTTCGTTGAAATTATATTACAGATTCTTGGTTCAGGACACGTTTGGAATAATCAGTCAACATTCAATATTCATAGACTTAGCCACGTTATAATGAATAAACTAGAATATGGATATGTTTTATTCTGGAAGAGAAACAAATCTGAAAATAAATCTAAACTACTATTCCATAATAAAGTTACTCGTGAATACAGAACCGAGCCTTATTTGCTTGAAGGATATCTTAATTATAATCAAAAACAATCATTGTGCAAATTAAGAATATCCTGTCATGATTTAGCAATAGAAAAAGGCCGATATTTCAACATTCCAAAAGAAAGGAGACTATGTTTACAATGTCAAACAATAGAGGATGAATTTCATTTCTTAGATGACTGCGAATCATACAAAGAAATTAGAATAGAATTCATACAAAAAATTCAAAATTACATTCCAAATATTGTTAAACCCAGTCAGCTAATACTGGAAGACAAACTTGTGGGACTGTTTGGGAAATTTGTTAGTAACTGCTGTCAAAAACGCCATGGCGTGCAAGAGTGATTCAATGTCTTGTTCAGCATTTATCTTTTTTCTTTTCTTTTTTTTTCTTTTTTTGTGTGCGTGGTTTCATGTAATTTTGCATGCGTGTCTTATAAACCTTGTTCAGGTTTAATTGACATTAAAATTGATTCTGATTCTGATTCTGATTCACACAACCGAACACTGGGTTAAAACATAGACTCACTTTGTTTACACAAGCGAGTCAAAAACATAACAGCGCCCAACCTGTAAAGAACATGACGTCATCATGTTAATTGCATCATATATGCGCGTCACAATTTAGATTTTTTTTCAGACTGCTGGAGGTGATTATAACACAGTGATTAACAAGGCCATCTTCGGTATGTATTTTTCGTATGTGATTAATGAAGTTACTGTGACCGTGACATATTATGGATGGTTTCATGGTAGTTCAATAGCTTATCTTTCTTTCTTCCTACCAGGGGCTCTTTTAGTAGCAGTAATGATAACGATATTACTAATGATGAAGATGACAACAATAATGATGATGATAATAATAATGATAAATGATAATAATCACCATCATCATACTGGTGACGATGATGATGATAATAATAATAATGATAACAACAACAACAACAGCAACAATAATGATTATGATAATGATGATAATGTAAAATAAAATATATAGCATCTTTCCGAGTAAAAAAACAAACTCAGTTCCGCTGTACAATGTAAACTCTGACGAGTAAACTATGCATTAATCAAACATTAAAACGACATCCACATAACCCTGCACAACCATGCAACCCAAACCCGAACACTAATTCATGTAACACACACTTACATGCCGCACAGATTACAGAAGCTACTCCTTTTTTCCCCCTGAACCATCCGTGACTGGAATGCCCTCCCTGCTGAGACCGTCCAGTCCCCCTCCTTGAATACTTTCATCCCCAAGGTGCCCACATCACAGTAAACGCTAAACCCCTCTGCATTTTTGGGGGGAGGGGGTGGGGGGTCAGTCCATATACGCTTCACCACATTTGCTCTACAGGTGCCTGACCAACATCGTAACCCTGCGTGTTATAACGTAAGCCTTGAGGGGCGGGGGAGGGGGGGGGGGGATAAAATAAATAGATAAGTCAATAAGAAACAAAATTAGAAAGAAGAAAAACAAAGAAAATGCAACAACTAAACCAATATATGAAATAGAATAGTGTTATTAATAGGAACGATAACAATAATGAATAAATAAATAAATAAACATATATATAATACATAAACACACACACAAGCACACACACATTCCTACGTATCGCAGCTCCCACCACACACACACACACACACACACACACACACACACACTAACATAGGCACAACAGATAGGCAACATATATGCTGAGAAATGCAACGTCCATCGTCATTAGAACCCGCTGGTAGATCTGCTCGTCATTCTTAACGATTGTACCCTCATCTCTTGTGATAGTATATGTGCTGAAATGGCATGCATGTCAGTTTTCAGAGCTTATATTATTCAACAGCACTGATTTATTTCTGAAGTAATACCACTCCTGTTGGGTGATGATCTCACAATTATGTGTTTAACACCTTGAGTGCCACAGCACGTATCACCTACGTGCATAGTAACGTCACTGATGAAGGGAAATAACTCTGGAAGGCTGAAAATTCGTTTATGTAGAGTGGTATATCTCCAGACCATTTTCTCAGTTTTAGGCTTATTGTTTCTGAAAGTTATATGACTCGAAAACCCACTTTCTACTGTTTTTTCTCCAGCACAGAAAGGGTTAAGTTGTGGCAAAAAGTCAGCCAATCAGTTTGTTGTAATACTTGTAGTATGTAGACGGAAGTAAATGGCAAGAGAGCTCACTCTTCCCGAACTGCAAAATGGTGTGCAGATGTTGTATGCGTCTCGGTGTGATTGTAAAATCACCATCATCCTCCATCATGGCTAGTTAGTGCAGCGCAACGGCTCGCTATATATCACGCTTCAACCTTGATTGTTGGAACCAGAAAATTATGATTTGTTTTACAGTTTTTCTTTCTTTGTATTCATATAGAAAACAAGTTTTCGTATTTGGCGCTGCGACTGTTCAAATGTATTTGCTCTGTGCATTTCGTTTAAACAACAAAAACAACAACTACTCTTTCTTTTGCGTTATTCAGCAGCGAAAACATGAGCGAGGATGAAGAAACCTCGTTGAACGAAATCCAAGACCAGCTTTTGGGTTATCTCATCCCTTCTTTCGTTCTCACTGGTCTCGTCACTGTGGTGGGCACTTCGGGGAATATTCTCGTCCTGTACATCTACTGGTACTTCATGAAGCGAACAAACAACTGGTACTTCATCGTCACGCTGGGCATCTACGATCTGGTCATTTGTGCCGTCTTTGTGCCTATTGACATCTATTATATGACAGTCTTGTGGGTAGAGAAATACGAGGTGGGGTGCCTCATCTACCGTACACTTGGCTCTTCTCTGGTGTTCGGGTCCCTGTGGATTCTGACGGCCATTCCCATTTACAGTTTCATCCAGATCTGCCATCCTTTCTACCACGTCAGGAAACGCACGATTCTGGTGAGTCTGGCACAATTCTGGTCAGTCTGGCACTTGTGCTGGGTTGAAAAGAAAAGGGATTTTTTTGTGTGGTTGATGTGTGTGTGTGTGTGTGTGTGTGTGTGTGTGTGTGTGTGTGTGTGTAAATAAGAATGATGATGGAGATGATGATGATAATAACACCACCACCACCACCACTACTACTATGATGATGATGATTATCATTATTTTTTTTATCAGCATGAACATTATTATGATAGTTTTTATATGACACGTGATCTTGCACGTCTGTTGCACAGTTCTTGGTCTCTGTGTCTGTCTGTCTTTCAATTACTCGAACATAATACATTAAAATACAGGCGCTTACGATGTTTGAAATTAATTTATTGTATTCATAACAACAGTGATTGTGGCGGTGATGCTTCTACTGATGAAGCAAAAGCAGAAGAAGAACAAGAAGCCCCCCCCCCTCCACCCCCCACCTTGTCCCCCACAAAAAAACAAAGAAAAGATTAAAAAAAAAAAAAAAAAAGGAAAAAAAAAAAAAGACTGACTTGATTTTCAATGATTTTCCCCTCTTGCTGCTGTTCTTTTCTTCGCCATGATATCCCTGAGTAATTTGAATAATTTTCATCCCTTTTCATGGGTTAGAAAATTACTATCATTTGTTTTTTTAATAAGGGTAGGATAAATCAAGTGGAAGTGCTGACGTCCTCAGCATAGCCTAGTCTTATTTGCCTTTAGGAGCTTACTGATTAAGATGACATAATCAAGAACTGTGTTGTTTTGCAGTTGTTGTTGCCATTGTTGTTTTGTGAGCTTTGTCAGTTTGTGTTAACTCATTCTACTCCAGGTACGAGATAACTCGTACCAACACACTATTCTAATTTCGTTAATTCTTGCTTGGTACAGTTTGCATTCTAAACTAAATCGTTTACTGATTCCGGAAGTATAAAAACAAAGCTGTGTTTGACCGATTAAAACAACAATATTCCATCGATTTTCGCTGTTTTAGTGAACCACCCTGTTTTTTTCTGCAGTGATCTCATGCAGTGCTGGTCCAGGGGAGATGTAGTAGGAATGTAGCTCTGGGACAGAATGAGTTAAACGTGATTGGATTTTCTTGAAAATTAAGTTGGGAAGTTGTGACGTGGCTCTGTGCGGTTGGTTGGACAAAGAGCAATAATGTCAGCGTTTAAAGGTAATAATAATAATGATTATTGCAGTAATAATGCTAACAAACCGCCATTCCATGTAAAACATACTCAGCGGTGCTGTACAATGTGAAAAGTGAAATAGAATAAATAACATAAATGAAAAAAACTTACATACATATCATAAACTTGCACAGACAGCCAACCAAACACTCAAACACTAATTTCTGTTCATACACAGCAGCAAACACACAATCATCACAGACGGTTGCACAACACCCATAATACACATCATACATCACAATGCCTAGATAATACACATATATCACAACACTTGAATCAATATCAGATTAATATGTACAAAAAAGAGAAAAAAGAACAAACAAAAATTAAAAAGAAACATATCACATTACTTAAAACTACCCGCGACCCCAAATCACAATACATGAAAAGAGGGACTAGGCCTTCAAGAATCACTTGTGATACACACTTGAAAAACAAAAAAATAAAAATAAAATCATTAAATTTGTGTTCTGTATTTGATACTATAAAGTTCAGGTAAAAAATTCTTTTTAAAGTTAAGAAAGCAGATTCGAACCTAGCATGTTCAGGCAATAGATAACAGTCTTACCCATAGCACTAATCAGGATCTACAAGTGACGTTCAAAAATCAATATCTAAACATGTTTCTTCTAAGTGTTATGAATCAGTTGCAGTATTGGGGATGATAACGGGTTTTTTGTTTTGTTTTTTGTTTAAAAAAAATCATATTATATACACACTTAAAGAAGAAAAAAAAACTTTAAAAAAATAGTTTATTGAAATGTGTACTCTATTTGTTATCATAATTATACACAGCTTCGCGAAAAAAAAGAAGAAGAAAAAAAGACTTCAATGCAGATTCAAACCACAGATGTTTGGATCAAGAACAAGTGGTTTCACCCACAGGGCTAACGCTGGTTGAATTATGACTCAAAAATTATTATTTGAGTATTTTCTTTTAGCGGAATGAATTGACAGCAGCAGTTGAAGTCATAACGCGGTTTGAATCATGTTATTTTGGTATATCTCGGGCATTTAAAAATTCGAGTTAAAGGAGACGTTTCCACCACCTCAAAAACACTGCAGTATATGTCCGTTTTTGTAGATCTGCAGAGATCCGTGGCCGACAAGCTTTGTCTTTCCACTCACTGAGAAAGAACGACACCTTCCATTCAATTTCTTTATCTGTTCATTCTAGTTAATTCAGTATCCACTTTAAAACATTCATATGCAGTAAACACGTCGATGATTACTTAAGAAATTCTTTTAATTCGGCCGTAAAGGAGACGTTGCCATCGCGTCAGGCTTTGCAACATGTTTTGTCAAGATCTACACTGATCGGTGCCGTGTAGACGAGGCAGCGACACGGTCGATTCATTTTTTTTTTCTGTTCATTCTAGTTAATTCATTGTCCACTTTAGAATATTCATATGCAGTAAACACGTCGATAATGTAGTTAGTGTCACTGTATGTGTTCTGTCCAGAATGTGCATTTCTTTGCTTTTAATTGCGAACAAGGAAAACGAGGTCATGACATATTCATACAATCGGGAAGCTGCAAACAGCGGTTTTCGGAATGCTGAACTGACATCAAGGAAATAAACTCTTAATGAATCGGAAATACGGCTACATTCGGGAGACCTTACAACCTATTATTGGTATGACTGTGAAGATTTTTTTCCTACTATTTTTAAGCCAAATTTGGTATTGGCAGACAAAGTATTTCCAGAGAAAATGGCAGTGTTAAAGTTTACCACACACACACACACACACACACACACACAGAGGGAGAGAGAGAGAGAGAAAGACAACCAAAGACCGGGTTAAAACATACTCACTTTGTTTACACAAGTGAGTCAAAAATCACAATACTTGAAGCTACTCCCAACCCGATATCAAAATACATTTAAAAAAAAACATACCACAATTCTTAAAAACCACTCCCAGCTCTTAAGAAAGTCAGTCACATACATCACAAAACATTTTTTTTTTATCACAGTATTTAAAGCTACTCCCATCCTCATGTCAAAATACAAAACAAAAACAAAAACAACCCCATATCACAATACTTAAGATCTACTCCCAACTCTTAAAGAAGTCAGTCACATACATCACACACACACACACACACACACACACACACACACACTTTAAGCACATCTATACATCTATATAAAAAAATTAAAAAAAGCACAAAAAAAACAAACAAACAACAAAAACTAAAACAAAAAATCCATAAAAGCAGACAAGAAGAAGAACAACCAAAAGAAAACGAAACAAAACAAAAATAACGTGTCCACCTTTGTGTTAACTCAGATCATCTGTGGATCATCTCTGATCGTCACTGCGCCCCTATCTCTGCCCTTTGCTTTCACAGTCTTCGGCATCGAGCGGGGAATAACCAGCATCCCAAATGTGAAGTCCTACATTTGTTATAACAAACCAAGTAGCTATGGTAAGGAATTACAGAAGCATGGTGTAGTTTTTGTTTCTGTTTTGCTTTGCTTTGCTTTGGGGTTAAACGTTTTTTGTATCACTCGTGCCACAGATTTTTATAAGCTTGAAAAAAAAAAAAAAAAAAGCAAAAAAGCATGCAATTCATTCTTTTCTTCTGCATGTTCACTCGCATCAAGTGAATGAGCCTTGAAGTGTATGATTGTTTTGAACCCCACCATACAGACACTTGTTATCCTTTTTCGAGCGTGTGCATTGCTGGGTGTGTTCGTGTTTGCATCACCAATCGAACATTGACACAGCTTACGAGATCTTTAACGATCGCATTTGATCTTTACATGTATATTCACACGAAGGATATTAATTAAAGCACCAACATGTCTGCAAATATGTTGACCTAGGAGACCAGGGGGAAAAAATCAACATCCTTAACCAGCCAGGTGCTGGAATCGGGGATTGAACCAGGGCCCCCCCCCCCGGGCTGATTGTCAAGCACTCTGACTATTCGGATTTTGCTCCTGACAAAACATAGTTGAGCAAAGTTTCCTCCTATCGATCTGTGAGCAGGAAGGTGGCAGAATGGTAAAGACGCTCATCTGCCAGTTACAGAGTTCGTGAGGGTGTGGGTTCGAATCCCGCTCTCGCCCTTTCTGCCAAGTTTGACTGGAAAATATTAAACTGAGCGTCTAGTCATTCAGATGATGCAGTAAAGCGAGGTTCTGTGTGCGGCACGCATTCGGCGCACTGTAAAAGAACCCATGGCAACAAAAAGGTTGTCCCGCGGTTAAATCCCGTGGAAGAGATCCACTCGGATAGGTATACATATATATGTATATATGCATGCACTCAAGGCCTGACAAAGCACGTTGAGTTATGCTGCTGGTCAGGCATCTGCCTAGCAGATGTGGTGTAGCGTATATGGATTTTTTCCGAACGCAGTGACGCCTCCTTGAGAAACTGAAGCTGATCTGTGTATTTTAGGCAGCTGTGTCCATGAAATCATCAGGCCTGCTGCAGTGGTAATTTGTACAGCTGTCTTGATATCTTTAGTCTGATAATCTATCAGTTATATGAAACGTTATGCCTTCGTGTCAGTACAGGTTCCCTACTTCTTTGAAGATGGGTTCATTTTACATTCTGTATAATCATCACCATTCCCTTTTCCTAGTCTATGTTTTTGTTTCAAACAACGTCAGTGTCATATCGTTACATACCAAACATACAGAAAACTTAGTAGGCCCCGCGATCATTTCAGTGTTAAGTCTGAATCAAACAGCAGACGGGGGTACAGTAATTTAAGTGTTATGTATCACCCAAGTATGCCACTGTAATTTCAGCGTCAGATATTAAACAGCAATTTGCGCATTTGATATCAAATGAGAAACCAATACGTTAAGTTAAAGCGCTGAAATCAAACAGCAGACAAACACAGTTACTTTGGTCGTTTGATATCAAATAGCAGGATGTATTGTCTAATAACATCATATCATTCTTTTCATAGATATTAATACTTTCCTTTTTTTCTCATGTTACATTCTGTTGTTGTTTTTGACTCACTTGTGTAAACAAAGTGAGTCTATGTTTTAACCCGGTGTTCGGTTGTCTCTGTGTGTGTGTGTGTGTGTGTGTGTGTGTGTGTGTGTGTCTGTGTGTCCGTGGTAAACTTTAACATTGACATTTTCTCTGCAACTACTTTGTCAGTTGACACCAAATTTGGCATAAAAATAGGAAAAATCCAGTTCTTTCCAGTCATCTTGTTTAAAACAATATTGCGCTTCTGAGATTGGCACACACAAAAAGAAGAATGAAGCCTAATTATATGCAAACTGCATTTACTGTTATATTTATATTTTTTGTATTCTCTAAACTTGGCACTTTGATCTGATATTCTGACCCAACAGCTAGAGCAGTCATTATTATCATTTTTTGTTCAAACAGGAACTTCTTTTGCTAAGCATGGAATTTTTATTTATTTTGCAAACGTTTTGGTGCAGATAGTAAAAAGGGGAAATTACTCTGTAATGCTAGTGGAGTTAATTTGCTTTAAACTGATCTTTCTCATCTTAAACATTACATTTTGAAACAAGAGAGGCAAGGCCTTCAAGACTCACTTGTGATGCACTTTTTTTTAAAAATCCAAGCTTTTTATGTATCAAGTATAATTTCAAAATGTAATGTTTAAGATGAGAAAGATCAGTTTAAAGCAAACTAAGTTCCCCAGCAGAGTAATTTCCCTTGTTCTGCTATCTACACCAAAGCGTTTGCAATAAATAAAACTTCCATGCTTAGCAAAAGAAGTTCCTGTTTGAACAAAAAATGATAATAATGACAGATCCTTTGTTGGGTCGAATATCAGTATCAAAGTGCCAAGTTTAGAGAATACAAAAAATATAAATATAACAGTAAATGCATTATACTCAATACATAAAAACATGGATTTTTTTAAAAGTGTATCACAAGTGAGTCTTGAAGGCCTTGTTTAATCGGTATTTCTGTCAGCAAAATCGCAGTTCATCTCACGGTATTGTGCTGAACTTTCCTGTGCTGTGCTGAACTGCATTTTAATGCATCGTACTGTACTGTACTGCACTGTAGTGTGTAGTTCTGAACTGCATTTTACTGTATCGTAATGTATTGTACTGTACTTTATTCTGCTGCAACGGACTGTACTGCAATGCATTCTACTGCACTGTACTATATTGAACTGCACTGCACTATTGAACTGCACTGTGTTATACTAAACTGCACTGCACTATATTGAACTGTACTATATTGAACTGCACTGCACTACATTGAACTGCACTGTATTATACTGAACTGCACTGTACTATATTGAACTGCAGTGCACTATACTGTATTGCACTGTACTGTATTCTACTGCACTGCACTGCACTATACTGTAATGTACTGTACTGAATTGTACTGAATTCCTCTGCACTGCTCTGTCCTGTACTATATTGAACTGCACTGCACTATATTGAACTGCACTGCACTATATTGAACTGCAGTGCACTATACTGTATTGCACTGTACTGTATTCTACTGCACTGCACTGCACTATACTGTAATGTACTGCACTGAATCGTACTGAATTCCTCTGCACTGCCCTGTAATGTACTGCACTGCACTGGGCTGTATCTTAGTATGCTTACTGTTCTGTACAACGCCGTACTGCTGTAGCATACAGTACAAAGCTCTGTACCCAACAGCACTGTATATCGCTACCCGTATTGTGTGCTCAAAGCCTTTTTCTAAAACTGTCCTCACAGGTTCCACAATGCTGAAGGTCTTTGACGGTTTGCTCCAAATAGGCTTCCTGGCCATCATCAGCTGTTTTATCATTTGCTACGGGCTGATTTTGAAGCGAATGAGACAGCAGATGTATTCCACTATCGGGGAGACAGTTACCAGCGAGCAGCGGCTCCGCTTCTCAAGCTATGCAGGCCAAGCCCCTCCAGCAAACACTACGATTACATCCTCTGAGAGGTGGTATCTCTGTCTCTGATGTTGTCTGTATGTCTGTCTGTCTCCCCCTCTCTCCACACGTACCTAGAGTCAACGTTTGTTCCAGGAGTACACTGGTGATATGAAATGTTAGGAAAAAAAAAAAAAAAGCAAAACTATTTCACCCCACTCTCTCTTTTCCTAAACTTTTTGGTACCATCTAACCCCCCCCCTGGCCCCCCCCCCCTCCCCTCACACACACACAAAATAAAAATAAAAAACAAAAACTAAACACACACACACACACACACACACACACACGCAAACCAAACCAAACTAAACCACAACAAAACATATGTCGCAGAATCAAATCCAACACAATCTAAGTGGGTACCAGATCCTTTTCGCCCCCCGCCCCCCACCCAAAACACACGCACAACCCTCCACCCCCATTTTTTTTCTAAACCTTTGATTTTCTGGGTTCCTAATGGATTAAATGTTTGTTGAGGTCGCACTCCTGCGCGTGCAAAGCTGTATTCCATTTTACAGTGCATGCGAAACACAGACACTCAGGGCAGAATAGGAAAGAAGAATCTAAGCCATGGAAAGGAAGTGTTGTAAACATTTGTATTTGTATTTCTCATTTTTGTCACAACAGATTTCTCTGTGTGAAATTCGGGGTGCTCTCTCCATGGAGAGCGCGTCGCTACACTGAGAACGCCACCACCCCGCTCCCCCCCCCCCCCCCCCCCCCCCCTTTTTTTTTTTTTTCTTTTTCTGCGTGCAGTTTTATTTGTTTTTCCTATCGAAGTGGATTTTTCGACAGAATTTTGTCAGGGACAACCCTTTTGTTGCCGTGGGTTCTTTTACGTGCGTTAAGTGCATGCTGCACACGGGACCTCGGTTTATCGTCTCATCCGAATGACTAAGCGTCCAGACTACCACTCAAGGTCTTGTGGATGGGGAGAAAATATCGGCGGCTGAGCCGTGATTCGAATCAGCGCGCTCAGATTCTCTCGCTTCCTAGGCGGACGCGTTGCCTTTGGGCCATCACTCCACTCAACTTGGTACATCAGATACATCAGATACAACGATCATATCACCCACTAAACATGTGCACTGAACCATCCAGAAGGTCGCTGGACCAATGCAAGATCGGGCTGACATCAGTTAAAAAAGAAAAGTGTATTTTAAAATAAATTTTAAAAAAGAAAGAAAGAAAAAAAAAGTACTTTTTTAATAATAAAAATAAAAAATAAAAAAAAATTTAAAGAAAAAAAAATCCAGGTCCGTATGATAGTGGTGTCTTCAGGTCCTGCAGCTGTTTGGTCCTTATAATAAAGGAGAACGGTGGCAGGATGGTTCAGATGCTTATGGGCTGGATTCCCGCTCTCGCCCTCTCTCCTAACTAAGATTGACCGAAAAAATCAAACTGAGTGTCTTGTCATTTCCTTTGCTTTTACATCCAATATACTTAGTTCTTCTTATTTCAGTAGTCCAGAGGCCTATGGAACAAAATAAATCTTGCATTCCTCTTGTCACTATACCTTGTGCGGTGGTCTGGTGCTAGCCATTCGGATGAGATGATAAACTGAGGTCCTGTGTGCAACATGCACTTAGCGCACGTAAAAGAACCCACGGCAACAAGGGTTGTTCCTGGCAAAATTCTGAAGAAAAATCCACTTCAATAGGAAAAACAAATGAAACTGCATGCAGGAAAAAATGCAAAAAAAAAAAAAGAAAAAAAGGGTGGCGCTGTAGTGTAGCGACGCGCTCTCCCTGGGGAGAGCATCCCGAATTTCACACAGAGAAATCTGTTGTGATAAAAGAAATACAAATACAAGTGTTCTCTGGAAAAAAAAAATGTTGAAGAAATCCACTCTGATAGGTACACTAATATTTTGGTAAGCACTCAAGGCGTGACTGGCACGCTGGGTTATGCTTCTGGTGTAGCGTATATGGATTTGTCCGAACGCGGTGACACCTTGAGAAACTGAAACTGAAATTGGTTGTGACCAACGCCCCCCCCCCCCCCCCCCGCCCACCCCCCTACCCCCCACCTTCCAAACCCCACCCCTCTAAACACATCTCACATCCACTATTCTCTCCAGTCTCCCCTCCCCTCCCATCATTCTGCAGATTCTTCTACAGAATTTTGGTAGCGACAAACATTTTTTTGCCGTGGGATCTTTTATACGCACTAAGTGTATGCTACACACAGGATCTCGGTTAATCATTTCATCCAAATGAACAGCACCAGATCACCACTCAAGGTCTAGTGACAAGAGGAATGAAAGATTTATGTTGTTCCATAGGCCCACAGTCCTGAAGATAAGAACAATGTAAACTGGATGGAAAAGCAAATGGAAACACGAACAAGCCATACATGCATGGGTGTAAAATGTAAAATATTTCCAAAAGATACATATCTCTGGTTCTTTTTCTTAGTTGACAGAAGGCATTACCACTCCTAGATTATCTATGAAATTGGTTCCTATTTTCATTCCATAACAAAAATTAATTTCTAGATTCTTTGCTTCATACATGGTATCACATTTTATCAATCGTGGTAAAGTATTTCAGGTATTTGTATCTGATTTGGGAGTGCACAGGACCAAAACAGACCACATGTTCTTATCTTCAGTGACTCCACGTAAGCCGCAAAGCTTATCCTAATTATTGTTAAAATGATCAAAGTGCGGCTCCTCTCAAAGTTCATTGTCCTAAGTGTAATTTCACATTGCAGTCACTGAAACATGTTGTGTCCACAAAGTATCTTTCACTCTCAAAAGTAACTTTAACACAAAGTATCTTTCACTCTCGAAAGTAACTTTAAGTGTTTAAAAGTAACTATTCATATCCTTCTGGAGTATAGAGCTTTCCAGTTCTTGAGGATAAATATCTGTCAGACATTGTTTAAAGGAATAAATATACGGTTTTCATGTTTAAGCAAAGAAATAAGATTTTTTTTAACTTCTTACCCATTCGTTTATTAATTTATAGTCTGTTCATTAAAGACGATGATATTCGACTGACACTAACCCATTGTTGCAGACAGACGTATCCGAACCTTAGGCTATTAGTGCATATTTTATGCGAGAGAATGAACATTTATTTAAAAACAATTTTTGTCTAGAGTAACTAGCACAGTATAAACCTACTTGGGGAGGCGTCTACACTCATGGTATGGAGGAGGTGAGGAGGAAGTAAAACTCCCTATCCGTGAACGGGATTCAAACCCATGGACACTCACATCCTAGTCTTGTGCATAACCACCAGGGGCCACCGCTCCCTCCACACGGCTGGTGGAGAAGAGGCACAGGCTGCTGTTGACCCAGCCCCCTGGACTGTGCGACACGAGGCCTGCAAGAGAGACCCTCATGAAGGCAATGCTGCGACCGAGATTGACCGGGGATGCATATCACCTTCTTGAATGCTGGTGTCAGGTGGTGATCAGGAAATTACCACCTAGCCATCGCCGTCTCAATGCCTATCTGTTCAGGGAAGATGAAGCATCATCTCCGGTCTGTTACTGTGGTCTCAAAGCCCGAATACCAGAACACTTAAGACCCGTCCTCCCTGAAGGGGCTCAGACGCATTATGTAGCCAACCCCAACTCTACTGCACACTAAGCTCCATGGCACTAGAAATGACCTGGAGAGGGTAACATCAGTCATCAGGGGCCGTATTCAAGACAAAATTCATTTTGCCTTCAGGCAAGTTATCTTTGACATGGTTGGGACCCACGGGTAAAGTTTACCTGGAAGGATCTTCGTATTCAGGACACACGTGGTTTCCTCAGACAGCTAACCCATCGTCTTTTTTTTAAAAATCCTGACAATTCCCGTCTGGCCATGCTCTCAGTTTCACTTCTCATCGTACCACAGCTAGGAACATTGTCGAGAGAGTTTGCAAAACATGTGCTATCCAAAAAGCACGTCTGTTTTCCCTTTGAAAAAAAAAGAAGAAAAATGCTGCAAAAGGATCCGTCATATTTACCTCTGCTTCGTGGGCAGTCACCCTTGGCGGGTAGTAAGGGTACATTGTCTTCGGGTTTGTAGACACGCAGGTAGACTGTTGTGTTCATGAATACTGGATAGTGCTTACCCTCAGGCAGTTTGCCTTGCCTCAGGCAGATTACCCGCAGGTACACATTTACCCTCAGGCACGATGTTCTCTTGAATACGGCCCCAGGCTGGTTGGACTGACACTGTGAAGAGGCGAACGAGAAGAAGACTGCCAATTCCCACAGACTGTTCAATGATCACAACCATTCCTCAAGCTCTGGTGAGAACACCATTGTTCTACGAGACACACGGTATTGCTTACAATGATGATGATCATCATCATCAATGTTGTTGTCAATTTCGTTGCTGAACCTTCTGCTGTGCTGCTGGTGATGATGATAGTGTAATGGTGGCACCCTGGTTCTTACCATTGCTGCGGCTGCATTTTCCTGTTGTTGTTGCTTTGTTGCTAATCAATCAATCAGTCAATCAATAAATCAGCTAGTCAGTCAGTCAGTTAGTAAGTCTGTCTTCTATCTATCTATCTCTGTCTGTTTCTGTTTAGTGAAGAGACGGATGATTCAACCCCCGACGAATCTTCTACCGAGGTCATCAGAATCCCATTAGAAAATAAAGCCATGGCCCACATTAGCAGCACGCACAGTCGGTTCTTTTCTCGCATGTCTGATAGCAGTGCTTCCAGCAGCAGCTCTTCAATCCAAACCCCCGTGACGTCAGTTGGGTCCTCTGACAGACATCCCACGAACCGGGAAACACTCGCACAGGTGGTGAACATGATTTTCCACGAAAACAGCACTGACGAGGTTCGACATTTAAACCACCACACAGGCACACAGCAACCGCCAGGGCTTGGTGTCCATAAACTTGGCCCCAAGGCTTCTATTTGTTCCACAGAACAAGCTCACGTGCCTTTAGAAGCCACCACGAGTGGGCTGCTTTTTGGAAGTTCTTCGGAAATGGTTATGGAAGGTGATGACGTCGACACAGGTACTCCCTCGTTGAGTTGCAAGACAGCTGCTGGTGAGAAACGTGCTGCTTCTGGACCTCAAGTCAGCACCCTACTTGATAAAGCTGGCAAAGTTCGTGTCCCCCTGACGTCAGAGGCTGCTACCAGAGCCAGTGTTGGTTCATCAACCGACGTGGCACCTGCTGGTGAAGTCCTGGCCGCAGGTCAGTCTCATGCCATTGTTTGGAAAACGCAAAAAAGCCCTGCCCCTAAAACTGCTGCTGGATCTGCTGGAAAATCCCACATCAGGCCCACGCCTGCTGCGTCTAATTCTGGTGACGAAGTGACAAATGGTAAACTGACTGGTGGCAAAGCGACAAATGACACAGTGGCTGGTCACAAAGCGACAAATGACACCGTGGCTGGTTGTAACAAAGCGAGAGATGATAAACTGACTGGTGACAAAGCGACAGATGACACAGTGGCTGGTTGTGACAAAGTGACAGATGACAGAGTGGCTGGTTGTAACAAAGCGACAGATGATAAACTGACTGGTGACAAAGCGACAGATGATAGAGTGGCTGGTTGTGACATAACGACAGATGACAGAGTGGTTGCTCACAAAGCGACAGATGACACATTGGGTGGTTGTAACAAAGTGACAAATGACAGAGTGAATGGTTGTAACAAAGCAACAGATGACGGAGTGGATGGTTGTAACAAAGCGACAGATGACAGAGTGGCTGGTTGTAACAAAGCGACAGATGATAAACTGACTGGTGACAAAGCGACGGATGACAGAGTGGCTGGTTGTGACAAAGTGACAGATGATAAACTGACTGGTGACAAAGCGGCAGATGATAGAGTGGCTGGTTGTAACAAAGCGACAGATGATAAACTGACTGGTGACAGAGCGACAGATGACAGAGTGGCTGGTTGTGACAAAGCGACAGATGGTAGAGTGGGTGGTTGTAACAAAGTGACAGATGACAGAGTGGCTGGTTGTAACAAAGTGACAGATGATAAACTGAAAGGTGACAAAGCGACAGATGACAGGGTGGTTGGTTGTGACAAAGTGACAGATGACAGAATGGCTGGTTGTAACAAAGCAACAGATGACGGAGTGGCTGGTCACAAAGTGACAGATGATAAACTGACTGGTGACAAAGCGACAGATGACAGAGTGGCTGGTTGTGACAAAGTGACAGATGACAGAGTGGCTGGTTGTAACAAAGTGACAAATGACAGAGTGAATGGTTGTAACAAAGCGACAGATGACGGAGTGGATGGTTGTAACAAAGCGACAGATGATGGAGTGGATGGTTGTAACAGAGCGACAGATGACGGAGTGGATGGTTGTAGCAAAGCGACAGATGACGGAGTGGATGGTTGTAACAAAGCGACAGATGACGGAGTGGATGGTTGTAACAAAGCGACAGGTGATAGAGTGGATGGTGACAAGGCAGCTGATGACAAACCGGATGGTGTCAAAGTGACAGATGATAAAGCGACTGGCCATAAAGCGACTCCTGAATCGCACAAAAATGTCCACGACCAAACCAACCTCAGTCCTGTCACTGGTTTTGAGGGCAAGGAAAAAGACACTGTGTTTGTACCCAACCCTTCTTATTTAAGGTCAGCTCCACTCCCAACCACTAGAATTTCCAGCACACCGTCATATCTCTCAAACAAAAGGCGCTGTTCCTCCAAAGACACAAAGCGTCACTCAAGGTCAGACAGACAACTGCGAAAAAATTCTCGAATCGTAAGTCAAACTACCTTGTCCATGTTCGTGGTGTGTGTTCTGTTTGTGTTTTGTTACGCTCCCTCGGTGATCGTTTTCGGGTCAGGTTTCATTGAACAAACTAGCAACATCAGAAAATATTCCACAGCCTACACGTTTCTGAAAACTCCATTCATCCAAAATGCTGCCCATCCAATTGTGTACTTCATATTTAATAAAACCTTCCGCGAGCATGTTAAGGGTCCATCTTGAATGGAAATTGTTTGTCTTGTCGATGACTGAGATCATCGTAGCAGGCTGTAAAATTGAAAGCGTGAATGGAAACATTTATTTAGCTTAATTCTCTTTTCTGCAGATTTTGAGATAAAGTGAATTTCCAACTGTATGTGTAGTCCATGCGTTTAGTTGATGGTGGGAGTCGTGTTTCTGTTGCTGTTGTTTTTTGTTTGTTTGTTTGTTTTTTTCATGAATTAATCTTCCAAAATGACACATTGACGACAAATCTTTCAGGTCTCTCTCATCGTAACGATATATTTTTCCCCAACTGTCAATGGAAATAGAATAGAATAGGACAGAATGAAGGAAGGGACACGTTCTTTTCAACAGGCTTCGCACAGGTCACATATTTCTTGTCATGTGAAAAGGTAAAGAAGCATCGAGGCGTCTTCTGTGTGAAGGGACTTTCAGCATTAAAGATCTTACTGACTGGGATTTTCACCTTATCGGACACAAGCATTCACACAACTGACTTGGTGAAGACTTTTCTCTTGCGATATTTCCACTTCAGATAATAATGAATTCTGGAACTGAAAGAAAAACACCAAACAACAACACACATTCTTCACGCGATTCTATTATCCCATTCAACGTTGTAAACTTGGCTTTCGACGTGGTCTTCTTATTATCATCATCATGATCATCATTATTATCAAATGTATATATATGTATTTCAATACTTTAATGATGTCACTCCCCCACCCACCCTCCTTCTCCCCTTTTTTTAAAATAAATAACTTTTTACGCGGCTCCGGCAGGTCGAGAAGTGTGTGTGTGTGTGTGTGTGTGCGCGCGCGCGCGCGAATGTGTGTTTGTTCTTCAATATAACATATTTTGAATGATATCAAACGGTGTTCATTCGTGCGCGCGTGTGTGTGTGTGTGTGTGTTGGGGGTGGGGGAGGGAGCGGCGGCAGTTTTGTGTTTATGTTTGCACTTTTTATCCACACATCACTAGCTATATATATATATATGCAGGCAGGTAAGTGTGTAGTTAAGTACGCATGTGTCACAACCCGAAGGTCGTTGCCCATTTTACCTCAGATATCCAGAGACGACAGCGAGTATCCAAACGCGGAAGTTCATCCCTGTTGTACACAACACTGTTGTCCACAGCACTTTGGGTCACTATGGCAGGCATAGATAACACAGTCAGTGTCTCTGTTGAAGCGAGAGGCCGACATATATACCGCATGTGTGTCCACTTAGAGATCTGACAGGTACGCTGGAGCGAACTGTGACAGATCTATTACACAACGGCCGAATCAACACCGGAATAACAAGAAAGGCAAGACCTTCAAGACTCACTTGTGATACACTTTTAAAAAAATCCAAGTTTTTATGTATTGAGTATAATGCATTTACTGTTATTTTTATATTTTTTGTATTCTCTAAACTTGGCACTTTGATCTGATATTCGACCCAACAAAGGATCTGTCATTATTATCATTTTTTGTTCAAACAGGAACTTCCTTTGCTAAGCATGGAAGTTTTATTTATTGCAAACGTTTTGGTGAAGATAGCAGAACAAGGGAAATTACTCTGCTGGGGAACTTAGTTTGCTTTAAACTGATCTTTCTCATCTTAAACATTACATTTTGAAATTATACTCAATACATAAAAAGCTTGGATTTTTTTTTAAAAAGTGCATCAAAGTGAGTCTTGAAGGCCTTGCCTCTCTTGTTTCAAAATGTAATGTTTAAGATGAGAAAGATCAGTTTAAAGCAAATTAACTCCACTAGCATTACAGAGTAATTTCCCCTTTTTACTATCTGAACTAAAACGTTTGCAAAATAAATAAAAATTCCATGCTTAGCAAAAGAAGTTCCTGTTTGAATGAAAATCAAACCAAAGGATAAAAACAGATAAAACAAGAGAAGCAAGGCCTTCAAAACTCATTTGTTATTGACACGCGCTTTATCCAGTAAAGGAATCATGAGAGAGAAAAAGAGATTAGAAAATTGTTAAAATCTGCTCTGTTTTAGACATTGATAAGCTTGGGGGGAAAAAAAGTACGCCAGCGGGATCGAACCATGTATATTCAGTTGGGAAACAAGTATGCTTACTCACAGCACTACCGCACATCTGACGTCATTCGACCAAATCTAATATCTAAAACTATGTTTTAGCGCGATAAATGTATGTTTGTATTCGAAGTAAAAAACAAAACAAAACACACCACCGTTTAAATCCTCTTTTGTTTGTTTGTTTGTTTTTGTTTTGATATAATTGTATCCATTATTAAAAAACGAGTCTTAATTCGGCGGTAATTAAGGAGACGTTGCTATCCTTCAGGCACACCACAACATGTTGCCGTTTTCTCTAGATCTGCACAAACCAATCTACAACGGGCTGACTAAAACTGAAAGAAATGATCGCTTCAATTTTCTTTTGTGTTCATTCCGGTTAATTCAGTATCCACTTTAGAATATTCATATGCAGTAAACACGGTGATGGTGTAGTTATGTCATTGTATATGTTCTGTCCAGGATTTGTATTTCTTTTCTTATAACTGCGAACAAGTAAAACGATGTCATGCCGCCTTCTAACCAAACATAATTTACAGCTATTGGGAATAGCCGGAGTATGTTTTAATTTTTTTTTTTTATAATTATTTTTTATTTTTATTTTTATCTTTATCCAGAACCTCAGCGAAATAAACCGTTAATGATCCAGAAATACGGCTTAATACGGAAGACTTACAACCTATTATTGGTATGACTGTGGAGATTTATTTCCTCTACTATGGTTAATCCAAATATTGGTACTGGTAAAGTATTTCCAGAGAAAAATGAATTAGTTAAAGTTTGCCAACACACACACACACACACACACACATTGACAGACAACCGAACGCCAGGTTATAACATGGACTAACTTTGTTTTCACAAGTTTTAACAAGTGAGTAAAAAAAAAATATATATATATAAAAAATTAAAAAAAAATAAAAAAAATATATACTCCCATGACGGCGACATTCCAAGGAAGACACTGGTACCAGCAAACACAGTCCGACAACACAAGACAAGAAAAACGAGGAAAAATGTCGGAGCGGTCACTTCAAGCCTGCCAGGCGATGGTGAACTGGAAGCCAGAATCTGCTGGCCAGATGCCTGACCAGCAGTATAATCCAATGTGCTTCAGTTAGGCCTTGAGTGCTTGCATATTATTATGTCAATGTTGTGTGCCTATCAGAATGGATTTCTTTCACAGAACTGTGCCAGAGGGCAAACCTTTTGTTGCCGTGGTGTCTTTTTCAGTGCGCCAAGTGCTTACTGCACACAGGACCTCGGTTTATTGCCTCACCCGAATGACTAGACGCCATTTTTCCAGTCAAACTTGGGAGAAAGGGCGAGAGCGGGATTTAAACCCAGACCCTATCGGAGTGTGTTTAGGCAGATGAGCGTCTTAACCATTCTGCCACCTTTCTCCCATGTCAACAAATGTGTTGACTTACTATGACAACCCTTTCGCATGAAAACAAAGGCAGATCAAATGCGCACGTTAAAGATTCCATAATTACTCAATGTCTGTGTTCAGTAGGTCATGGAAACAAGAACTTTCCCCCAGCATGCACATCCTTTGAAAACGGAATATGGATGCCTACATAGAGAGGTGGGCGGGGGGGCAAAAACGGTCATACACGTAAAAACCAGTCATACATACGAGCGAACGTGGGAGTTGTAGTCCACGAACACTGAAGAAGAGAACAATATGAAAGTCTTCCCTCTCTTTTTCTTATCTGTAGCCTGAAATACCTCCACTTATTGTCACTGTACACTCTGAGAAAGGCACATAATTCAGTAATAAGCATTGGGGTGTATGGTGCAATTGTAAAAAAACAACAACAACAACAAAAACAACAAAAAAACGTGACGGATACTTAATCAAGTTGAAAACACTGGGATAGACACATGGTAAAACTAAACACTGTGACTGGCAATAGTGCAATTGTAAACGCTGTGAGACGCACCTAGCTTAGTTCACATCATTTGCTCAAGGAGGCGTCACTGCGTTCGCACAAACCCATATACGCTTCGCCGCATCTGCTAAGCAGATGCCTGACCAGCAGCACAACCCAACGCATGAGCGTAACCCAACGTGTTATTGTAAACGCTGCGAGACGCACGTAGTGTAATTGTAATTACACTAATTAGTTCATGAATACTCTATAGATTAGACTATTGCAACTCTCTTCTCATCGGTTGTCCGCAAACACTCGTTAGACCACTACAGCAGGTACAAAACTCCGCCGCCAAACTGATTTACAAAGCAAAAAGATCCGCACACTGCACACACCTTCTAAAAGAGTTGCACAGGTTACCCATAGAGCAAATAATCAAATACAAATCCACCTGTCCCTGCTACCACGTCATATCTGGAACTGTACCCTGATACCTCTCTGACATCTTTCAAATCTATGTACCCCTTCCCTCTCTTCGTTCTGCTGCCGATGATAGAACTTTCCGCGTCCCATATATGTTTGCTCAGTAGAATTATTTCATACTCCTTTCTTACTTATGTATTTTGAATCTGGAGGAAATGGATAAAGCAGAATGAATCAACTGACACATTCAGCTTTGCAATAGGCTATACGTGTTAAACTAAAAAAATTCAGAGAATTGTTGAACTTCACAAAAAATTCAGAGACCTACTACATGACCATGGAATGCAACAACTAGTGCTAGAAACCACAAGAGTAGACAAAAAGCAAGGAACCCATAGCACGTTAGATCTTATCCCTAGGGTTGAAATCATTCCTGGCTTGTCGGACCATGACATCCCCTATTGTGAATTCTCCTTAAGCCCACCACGTATCAAGCAGACTCCAAGGCAGATCCCCCTTTACGAAAAGGCCAACTGGGAGGCAATGAGAAAGGACATGAAGGACCTGCACTCGGTGTTGGTGACCGATGTAAACAACCTCACCACAGAGGATCTTTGGACCAAGTTCAAGGACACCCTCATCACGTCATCTCCCCCACAAGACAGCGCGTACCAAGGCCTGTAAACCATGGATCACAGCTGACATCCGTAAAATTGCCAAGCGCCATGACAGGGTCTATAAGAGAAAGAAAAAGCAAAGCACTCCTGAACTAGTAAAAGAACATAAACAACTCAGAAGACAGAAGCAACGTATGATAAGACGCTCCTACTGGGAATATGTCCATAGGTCAGTCGCAGGTGACCCTGAGTCGGCAGAAGGTTCACCCCCGAACAAGCGATTCTACACCTTCGTCAAGCACCAGCGCAGCTCCAACTCTGGCGTCGCACCTCTGAAAGTGGATGGTAAGCTTGTGACGGATCCCACCGCCAAGGCTGAGGCTCTCAACAAGCAGTTCCAGTCAGTGTTCAGCGAGGGGCGCGAGTACACAGATGAAGAGTTTCGTGCTAAATGCAAGATGTCTGACATCTCTCCCAGCTCAACCCTCTCTGACGTCTTGATTACTGAAGAAGGCATTCGAAAACTCCTCTCCAAACTCAACCCCCATAAAGCTTGCGGCCCTGACAAAACCAGTCCTCTCATTCTGAAAAACCTTGCCCCTGAAATATCTCCAATCCTTACGATGATCTATCAGTCCTCTCTTGACACTGGCTGTGTCCCTTCTGACCGGAGATATGCAAACGCTGCACCAGTATATAAGAAAGGAGAACACTACAACCCAGCTAATTACCGCCCAGTCTCTCTGACCTCTATCCCCTGCAAAATTCTGGAACATGTCATCGTCAGTGCTCTCATGTCTCACCTAGAATCCAACGAAATTTTATGTCAAGAACAACACGGCTTTCGCAAGTTTCGGTCCTGCGAGACACAACTACTCAATTTTACAGAAGAACTGTTTGGTACTGTAGAGAAAGGAAATCATTATGGACTTTGCAAAGGCCTTCGATAAAGTAAACCACAGCCTCCTCATCCACAAACTGAAACATTGCGGCATCCATGGAAAGATCAACAAATGGATAGGAGCTTTCTTGAAAGACCGGCATTAATCGGTGGTAGTGGAGGGCGCAGCTTCCAGCCGGGTCAGTGCGAAGTCTGGGGTCCCACAAGGCTCTGTTTTAGGGCCGGCGCTATTTTTGGCGTACATCAATGACTTGCCAGAAGAACTCTCCTCACTGACACGTATGTTTGCTGATGACACAGCTGTCTACCGTTTGAAGGCCTCCAAAACTGACCAAAACTTACTTCAGGAAGAGGCCAGTATTCCAGTTACAAAATCATCCTGTCCTGCAAAATCCGGCTATACCCTCCACAACCATATCCTAGAAACTGTCTCTACCTCAAAGTACCTAGGCGTTACTATCACAAGTGATCTAAGCTGCGACCTGCACATCAACACCATTTGTGCAAAAGCCAATAAGACCCTCGGCTTCCTCAGAAGAAACCTGAAGATCCCAGCAGTGCGCCTTAAAGAAACAGCATATAAGACTTTCGTCAGACCAGTCTTGGAGTACGCGTGCACCGTGTGGGACCCGCATACCCAAGACAACATCAAGAAGATCGAAGCTGTCCAGAGACGAGCAGCACGGTTTGTGGTCAACCGGTACCACAACACATCTAGTGTCACCGCGATGATCGACAGACTGCAATGGCCGACTCTGCAGCACAGACGTAAGGTAGCTAAGCTTGCCATGCTACGAAAAATAATGGTAGGAGAGGCGATCGTCGACAAAAGCTGCATCGTGCCAGCCCCACTCAGACAAAGAAGGAAACATTCCCGCCAGCTCAACCAGATCCGGTGTAAAACCCAATACAGGCAATATTCCTTGCCTGAAACAGCTATGGCAGCAGACACCTTGGACACCTTTAAGTCTAGGGTGCCCCCCTGTCAGTAGTTAATTAGATAATAGGTCCCTTACCCCCCTCCCCATCCCCACTCTTACCCCAATACTTTTGATTTAAAAAAAAAATTGGGGGGCCCAGCTGTCTTAGATCAGCAAGGGACCGGCTAGCTCGGAAAGGCGAAAAGTGAAGTGATAGTAGCCTGCCGGAGAACCCACTTAGAGTAGGACTAGGTTTTCATCATTACTAATAGGTCTGTCGCTTTCTATAGTTTTTTTTTCTTTCATGGCAACCCAACAAAACGCGTAAAAATCAAATTGATGATTGTGGCCGTCAACGCAGTGAAAGTGAAACTGAACTCTGCTATGTAATCCACCAAAGTTATTGCTTCTTTTTGTGAAAGAAATGTTTCGTGTCTTGGTTTGTTTGTTTGTTTTTGTTTGTTTGTTTGTTTCCCCCTGGTATGGTTCTGAGATCGACGGGGCTATATTCAATAGTGAAAAATGATAATACTTCACGAATTTTGTTTCGTTCACTGTGGTGCTTCACGCTAGACAGAAGGAAGAAACAAAAGAGGCCAGGAGCCATGACGTAATTAAAAAAATACAAATGCGTCATGTGCTTGCGTCATAGTCAGTCTATTGATTTCTGGAAGTAGAACGCGAGTCCAGGGAATCTGTGGGAAAGGGTGCTGTGGTTGTCAACTTGTACTTCAGTATGTTATCATTTACTCTTTGCATCAGGCTTTACAAATGAAAATATCTCGTTTCGGGCAAAGCCCTGTTTTGGTGTTCTTAATTCAGGGAACTATTTCAACGGCCGGCGGTAATGTTCAACTTTAGAATACTAAACTCAGGGGGGCTGTTTAGACGAAAAACAAAGGGTGTCTTAGGCTCACCTCGATGCGCTAAGTTGAATGGAACCCTCAGCTAAGCTGTACGACCACTACTTCCCATGAAACTGCGACAATTTTATACACAGTAAGGTAGTCTTCAACATTAGAATAAAACACAGAGATTGATGACGCGACCACCCGCGTGATCAGCAGTCAAAATGGCTTGCAGGTGGTTGCTCTGGCTGTGATCGGCTGAGCTTACTGTGTATAAAATTGTCGCAGTTTCATGGGAAAGTAGTGGTCGTACAGCTTAGCTGAGGGTTCCATTCAACTTAGCGCATCGAGGTGAGCCTAAGACACCCTTTGTTTTTCGTCTAAACAGCCCCCCTGAGTTTAGTATTCTAAAATTGAACATTACCTTCAACGGCAATTTTGGCGCATAGATGAAACAATATTACCATTATCAGATGCTGTAACTAATCACCAATGGTTTTCGACTGTATTTTGAGAGGTTTTGTACTCAATTTTGTTACAATTTCAGTCGCTAGACTAACATGTAATTACTTTGCTAGGTAAAAAAAATCGTCTGATATGACGGAGCCATTCAGTCTGTGCCAATCAGAGAGCCTCTCCGTTTTTGATCCGGCAAACCATGCTAAGGTGGAGGAGAACATTACGGCTTTAGACGACAAGATGTCGGTTCGTGTTCATAGTTTGAGTCATTTCGTGACCTGTTACACCTTATTCTGGACTAGAAGGGTCGCCAAAGCAGCTGATCAGTTGGCGAAGCCTCTGGCCCATCTCTTTAGACTGACACTGGACAGCGGAACGATCCCGGAGGACTGGAGGAAAGCCTACGTCACACCCATATGAATATGGGAGCAGAATGATGCCCAGCAACTACAGACCTGTTAGTTTAACGTGTATAACCTGCACGGTTATGGAGAAGATCGTGCGCGATCACGTCATGGAACACCTGCTGAAGAACTCCTTGATCGCTGAAGAACAACATGGCTTTGTACCGGGACGATCTTGCATTACCCAGCTGTTGGAGGTCATGGATATCTGGATGAGCATTGTAGAAGATGGAGGCAGCGTGGATGTGGTGTACACCGACTTCCAGAAGGCATTCGACACAGTGCCCCATTGTAGACTTCTGTCAAAGGTCGCGGCCCATGGTATCACGGGGAAAGTGCTGGGATGGATCAAGGACTTTCTGGCCAACAGGAAGCAGCGTGTTATTGTCAATGGCACGCAGTCACAGGAAGCCAGTGTGAGCAGTGGCATCCCCCAGGGGAGCGTGCTCGGGCCTATCTTGTTCGTTGTTTTCATCAGCGACCTCCCAGCCAGAGTAAAGAGCACTGTAAAAATGTTTGCGGACGACACCAAAGTGTCATTACACGGAACATGCCATTTCTCGTATGCCTGCGTTGCGAAACGCACGAAAAATTTCGTTTGTTCCTTTGAAAGAGTATTGCATTTTACTACTTGTCGTAACATAATGATAATTCTTTGTGTGAAATTCTGGCTGCTGTAGTCGTTATGATGATTGACTCAGGGCAAATAATCCATTACCTGCAGACAAAGTGTCCTGGGTGCGTCTGACAGATAAGAATTATTATAAAATTAATGTAGACCCACCAAACGCGGGCGCGCGCGCGCACTCACTCACACACACACACACACACACACACACACACACACACACACACACACACACACACACACCGCAGCACACACTCATGGCGTCGAAAGTGCTATGGACAATATGTCCTTCATATTTCTTTGTGGGGAATTTTGACGTCGTTTCTCACAGAATTAAATAAAAATAATAATGATAGTATTTATATAGTGCTGAATCTTGTGCAGAGACAAATCTAAGCGCTTTCACACCAGTCATTCACACTCATGCATAACTCTTAAACTGAAGACAAGGAAGAGGTAGGGGAGGGAGGCTATCTTGTGAAGAGGTGGGTTTTAAGGCCAGACTTGAAAGAGCTGAGTGCGGAGACCTGATGAAGCGAAAGAGGAAGTTCATTCCAAAAAACAAGGTCCAGAGAAAGAACGGCGTCCAATAGTGGAGTGTTTGAATCTGGGTATGCCTAAACAGAGTGGATCAGAAGCCGATCGTAGAGAGCGAGATGGAGTGTAGAGGTGAAGACAGCCACAAAGATAGGAAGGGGCAGATTTCTAAATACATTTATAACATAGAGTGTTGATCTTATACTTTATTCTGTGTGAGACAGAGAGCCAATGGAGATGTTGCAAAATAGGAGTTATGTGCTTAGATCTTTTCTTTCTGAGAGCGAGTCGATTATATAATAACAAGACAGATTGTGTATGTACAGAGCGTGAGATGAACAGAAAGTGCCCCCTGACTAAAAGCGGATGTCAATGGATACCAACTTGCACTGAGAACAGAAACTAACAGGTAGGCAGTGCAGTTCCCTGAAGTCTAGCTTAGTTCAGCTTCTCAAGGTGGCGTCACTGCGTTCCAACAAACACTAATCCATATGCGCTACACCACATGCGCTAAGCAGAGGCCAGACCAGCAGCATAATCCAACGCGCTGTGTCAGACCTTGGATGGCTAGCTTTTATTGTTAAGTAGCCTTGTGCCCTCTGTTTGAGATGTGTGAGCGTCAATCTGCATTACAATGTTTTTCCTCGTTTATATATATATATATATATAATTGATTAATTAATCAAATAACTAATAAATCTATATAAAAAAGAAGAAAATAATAATGATTATCATAATCATAATATCAAGAACTATAACATTAATGATGTAAGTTATCATTCCATTATTCAATCATTATATTAGCAGCAGTAATAGTAACAGTGGTAGAGGAAATAATACTAGTAGAGGTAGGAATAGATAATGATAACAATAACAACAATAATGATATATTTTTTTGAAATTATTATCAGCGGCAGTAACAGTAGTAGTGGTTGTAGCAGCAGCAGCAGCAACAACAGTAGTAGTAGCAGTAGTGGTGGTAGTGTTAGTGTTGTTGTTGATGGTAGTGATAGTAGCAGTAGTGGTGGTGGTGTTAGTGTTATTGTTGTTGGTGGTAGTGGTGGTTGTGGTAGTAGCAGTAGTGGTTGGTAGAAGTAGTAGTAGTGGTAGTAGTAGCAGTAGTGGTGGTAGTAGTAGTACCAGCAGAAGCAGCAGTAGTATCATTACAAATACCAACTTGTTCAGCTACTCTTGTTACTGACGTTCCTCAGACGAGGAACAATGACAACGTAGTGTTGTTGTTGGTGGTGGTTGTGGTAGTAGCAGTAGCAGTAGTAGTAGTAGCAGCAGCAGCAGCAATAGCAATAGCATTAGTAACATAATTACAAACACCAACTTGTTCGGCTACTCCTGTAAATGCGACATTCCTCAGGCGAGGAGCAAAACAACAACGACAACAAACAACAACGTTGACGACAACGAGGACGACAAAGACGCCTCAACAAAAAAAAAAAAAAAAAAAAAAAATGGAGAACTACACCACACTGCTTCAGCTGAACGAAGAGGGCATCAGACACCTCGTGGCCTCCTTCCTTCTCCTCGCCCTCGTCATCATCGTGGGCACTGTCGGCAACCTTTTCGTCATTTACAACTACGCTCGCCACATCAAGAACAACCCCTCCATCTACCTCACCGTCACGCTTGCGCTGTACGATTTATTCATCTGCGGGGTGGTGGCACCGTGGGAAGTTTCTCATTCGGTGAGGGTCTGCGTCAACGATGACCAGCTGGACTGTGTCATCCACCGCACGCTGGAGAACGTGGGCGTGCTGGGGTCCGCGTGGGTGGTGCTGGCCATCTCCGGGCACTGCTACATCCGGATCTGCCACCCTTTCGTCTTCATCAGGAAGAGGACGGTCTTGGTGAGTTTGAGTTTGAGCCTGGGGTTGGCGTTCTGTGTGTTGTGTTATGTGTTGTGTTGAGTGTGTGTGTGTTTTGTGTGTGTTGTGTTGTGTGTGTTGTGTTGTGTTGTGTTTTGTGTGTCCAAGGCCTGACTAAGCGCGTTGGGTTACGCTGCTGGTCAGGCATCTGCTTGGCAGATGTGGTGTAGCGTATATGGTTTTGTCCGAACGCAGTGACGCCTCCTTGAGCTACTGAAACTGAAACTTTGTGTGTGTTGTGTTGAGTGTGTGTGTGTTTTGTGTGTGTTGTGTTTTGTGTGTGTGTGTGTGTGTTGTGGTGTGTGTGTTGTATTGTGTGTGTGTGGTTGTGTGTTGGGTGTGTGTGTTGTGTGTGTGTGTGTATGTGTGTGTGTTGTGTGTGTGTGTGTTGGGGGGCGGGGGTTGGGGGTTCAGTGCTTTCGCCTATTCACTTTGTTGTTTTCAAAGCGCCGGTCAGACACACACACACACACACACACACACACACACACACACACATATATATATATATATATATATATATATATATATACATATGGCGTCTCTGATGTCTGATCTCTCTCTCTCTCTCTCTCTCTATATATATATATATATATATTCATTGTACATACATACACACTCTACACACACACACACACACACACATACACAGACAGACAGATAGATAGACAAGAATTCAGGCCCTAATGTCTTCGTTTTCTATAGAAAGGGGAAGAAACGACGAGATGGTGACCACAGCGATGGTGACGACGACAATGATGATGATGCTTATCTCGACGATGATAGGATGATAATGACGAGGACGACGATGAAGATGGTGACCACAACGATGGTGGTGACGACAATGATGATGATGCTTATCTAGACGATGATAATGACGAGGACGGTGGTGACCACAACGATGATGTTAATGATGGTGACGACAGTGATGATGATGTTTTATCTCGACGATGATAAGAATACAACGGACGAGGACGACGATGAAGATGGCGACCACAACGATGATGGTGACGACAGTGATGATGATGCTTATCTCGACGATTATAAGATGATAATAACGAGGCTGGACGATCAAGATGGTGACCACAACGATGATGGTAATGGTGGTGACGACAGTGGTGATGACGATGCTTATCTCGACAATGATAATGACGAGGACGACGATGATGGTGCTGATGAACTGGAGTTGATGACGATAAGTGACGTATGCACCCCAAAGTATACGAGACCATACGCTGTGTGTGTCACTCATGCTGTTGTTGTTTTTGTTGTTTGTTGTTGTCGTTGCTGTTGCTTTTGTTGCTGTTGCTGTTGCTACTACTGTTGTTTTTGATAGATTTTTTTGTTGTTGCGAAATTCGAACGTTGATACCATTGTTGTCAGGTGGTGTGTGGCCTGTCCTTACTGGTAACGCTACCGTTCAATCTTCCGTTCACCTTCACAGTCTATGGAATCAACAGACACAACAGCTCCGTACCGGGAGTCAAAACGTACATCTGCTCTGTTGACAAAGATGCCCAAGGTATATTGCTATAGTTAAGTCTGATTATGATAGATTTATCAATAGTTGTTTGTCTCTGATTAGGATAGATTTATCAATAGTTGTTTGTCTCTGATTAGGATTGATTTATCAATAGTTGTTTGTCTCTGATTAGGATAGATTTATCAATAGTTGTTTGTCTCTGATTAGGATAGATTCATCAATAGTTGTTTGTCTCTGATTAGGATAGATTCATCAATAGTTGTTTGTCTCTGATTAGGATAGATTTATCAATAGTTGTTTGTCTCTGATTAGGATAGATTGATCAATAGTTGTTTGTCTCTGATTAGGATAGATTTATCAATAGTTGTTTGTCTCTGATTATGATAGATTCATCAATAGTTGTTTCTCTCTGATTATGATAGATTTATCAATAGTTGTTTGTCTCTGATTAGGATAGATTTATCAATAGTTGTTTGTCTCTGATTACGATAGATTTATCAATAGTTGTTTGTCTCTGATTAGGATAGATTGATCAATAGTTGTTTGTCTCTGATTAGGATAGATTTATCAATAGTTGTTTGTCTCTGATTAGGATAGATTCATCAATAGTTGTTTGTCTCTGATTAGGATAGATTTATCAATGGTTGTTTGTCTCTGATTAGGATAAATTTATCTATAGTTGTTTGTCTCTGATTAGGATAGATTTATCAATAGTTGTTTGTCTCTGATTAGGATAGATTTATCTATAGTTGTTTGTCTCTGATTAGGATAGATTCATCAATAGTTGTTTGTCTCTGATTAGGATAGATTCATCAATAGTTGTTTGTCTCTGATTAGGATAGATTTATCAATAGTTGTTTGTCTCTGATTAGGATAGATTCATCAATAGTTGTTTGTCTCTGATTAGGATAGATTTATCAATAGTTGTTTGTCTCTGATTATGATAGATTTATCAATAGTTGTTTGTCTCTGATTATGATAGATTCATCAATAGTTGTTTGTCTCTGGTTATGATAGATTTATCAATAGTTGTTTGTCTCTGATTATGATAGATTTATCAATAGTTGTTTGTCTCTGATTAGGATAGATTTATCAATAGTTGTTCGTCTCAGATTATGATAGATTTATCAATAGTTGTTTGATCAGGATAGATTTATCAATAGTAGTTTGTCTCTGATTATGATAGATTTATCAATAGTTGTTTGTCTCTGATAAGGATAGATTCATCAATAGTTGTTTGTCTCTGATTATGATAGATTCATCAATAGTTGTTTGTCTCTGGTTATGAGAGATTTATCAACAGTTGTTTGTGCTGCACACCTTTTTTTGATGATGTATGTGTTTATAACAACAACAAAAACAACAACAACACAAAACAAAAGACTGAAAAGCCATGGCTAGGAAATTTATGATGTAACATTGTGCGAGGTTTATTTTCATTCTTCATGAAGAGACAGCAAAATATCCACTTCTTTTTCTTCTTTTTTCCCCCTTTGGTTGCTAATCATCAGTTTCTTTTGTGCAGACATTATAGGCTCGCTTGTATGTATATATATATATATATAGTGTGTGTGTGTGTGTGTGTGTGTGTGTGTGTCCGTGCCTTAATATGTATGTGTGGCTTTATGTATGTCTTGATGTAGTTTAAGTATATATATATATATATATATATAATCCATCTTTGAATCTTACCTCGGAATGGATATGTATTAAAGTACAGAATCACTAATAAAATAAATCTGTGTAAAATTATGACAAAATTGTAAATCTGAAGATGGCATATTTTTAAATGCCCAAGGTAAGCAAAGGTTTTAGTTTTTCTCATAGCCGTTTTACGACCGTCTAGACAATGAATTCATATATTTATAGTAAAGGTTACGGGTCTCATAGCATTTTATGACCGCTGGCACAATGAATTCATATTCATATTCATGATGACGTCTAACCGGCTTTTCCATAGTACGGCAGCATTCTGAACAAACACCCACATCTGGGGAAAAAAAAACAACCCAAAAAAACCAAAACAACAAAAACAAGAACACAACGCCTGCAAAACAACACATTCCATGACATTAAAAAAAAAACCCAAACAAACCTTAATCATGAAAGTTCTTAAAGCAAATTTTGAATATGGTGTGCTGAGGACATCAGCTATTACGCTTAATCTATTATCCCCAGATTACATAACTTCGGAGGAGAAAATACAGATCGAAAATATTTCAAAGCTGCACACGGAGATACTAATATATAAAAGGCAATAAAAGGCAAAGAACACTTCAGATTGGACAGCTAATGCCCATCCCAGTGTCTGCAATATCACAACCTAATTGCCACAGCAAAACAGCACAGACAGCACATCATAGACTGCGGAAAAGAGATAGAAAAAGGAGTGTCTGGGCTTGCTGGAAAAAAAGGGGGAAGGAATGGACTAGGAAGGCAGAAAAAAGCAGACAATGGTGAAAGAAGAACAAGGCAGAAACTAAGAGAACAATAGAAAAGAAGGTATTTCTTGCACAGAATTTTTCGGAAGGTGCGGGTGCTGTTCATACTGAAAGACCTCCGGCATCCCACAGGGAGAGACCAGTAGTGTCGACGACTGGCAAGAATGCATTGGTATGGACTGATATAGCAGCAGATCAGGTACTTCTTTTCTTTATCAAAAGAGTCGTCTAACTGCCATCGATGATATCTTTTTATTCCAGCCGAGTGTGGCACCGAATCTGATAAAGAACGTGTATTGTAGAAAAAAAGGCTTGAAGAAGGAGAAGATAATGATGATAACGATGATGACAGAACATTTCGACAATGGACACAACCTGACAGAAAGTTTCAAATTGTTGAGGGGTCCACAGAGCACACAACTGACATAAAGCTTCGACAGCTTTGACAAGGGTCTACAATGAAGACAGACTGACTGAAATTTTCAACTGATAGAAAGTTTCAACCTGTTGAAGGATCCACAATGCACATGGACTGACAGAAAGTTTCAGCATGTTGAAGGATCCACAATGCACATAGACTGACAGAAAGTGTCAGCCTGTTGAAGGATCCACAATGCACATAGACTGACAGAAAGTTTCAACCTGTTGAAGGGTCCACAATGCACATAGACTGACAGAAAGTTTCAACCTGTTGAAGGGTCCACAATGCACATAGACTGACAGAAAATGTCAGCCTGTTGAAGGATCCACAATGCACATAGACTGACAGAAAATGTCAGCCTGTTGAAGGATCCACAATGCACATAGACTGACAGAAAGTTTCAGCCTGTTGAAGGGTCTATAATGCACACAACTGACAGAAAGTTTCAACGTGGTGAAGGGTCTATAATGCACATAGACTGACAGAAAGTTTCAACCTGTTGAAGGATCCATAATGCACATAGACTGACAGAAAATGTCAGCCTGTTGAAGGGTCCACAATGCACATAGACTGACAGAAAGTTTCAGCCTGTTGAAGGATCCACAATGCACATAGACTGACAGAAAGTTTCAACCTGTTGAAGGGTCCACAATGCACATTGACTGAAGACAGTTTCAACCTGTTGAAGGGTCACTAATGCACACAGTTGACAGAAGGTTTCAACCTAATGATTCGGCCTGTTGAAGGGTCTATAATGCACACAGACTGACAGAAAGTGTCAACCTGGTGAAGGGTCTATAATACACATAGATTGACAGAAAGTTTCAGCCTGTTGAAGGGTCTATAATGCACATAGACTGACAGAAAGTTTCAACCATTTCAAGGGTCCACAATGCACATGGACTGACAGAAAGTTTCAACCATTTCAAGGGTCCACAATGCACATGGACTGACAGAAAGTTTCACTTTGTTAAGGGTCTACGATGGACATGATTTACCACACCACCATGGAGGTAGTCTTCTTAGTCTGCATCCTCTGTCTTCTTTTCTTCAACGGGATGGTTGCACACAAGCTGATTACGAAGAAGACGGTAGGGGAAAAGATTCCAGCCTGGAGGATAACGCGATTTGCCTCCATGATCAAAGGCATCAGTCCCCGTATAATCACAAGGTAGTTTGCTTCGATGACATGATTATTTTACGTTCTGTTTCATAAACATTTTTTGGAGGGGGAAGGGGTGGGTGGGAACTTACGCAAGTGTTTAAAAAAAATCGTTTCTAATATAATTTGTTGACGATGTTTACTTTCTTTTTCACGTCTTTTGGACTTTCTCGATGTTCACTTTCCCCCCACATTTTGATGCTTGCACAGAAGTGTTCTTTTTGTTTTGTTGTTGTTGTTTTTTGCTTTCCTTTTTACCGGTTTTGCTGTTTGTACAGACGTTGTTGTTGTTGTTTTGTTGTTTTTTGGGGTTTCTGACTTTATCCTTTCCATCTTTGTTTATACATCCCAACCCCTACCCAACCCTCCACACGGCTTATTTTGATCTATCAGTCTGTCGGTTGGTTGGTTGGTTGCGTTCCACTGTTATATGACTCCGCGATGTTCAACAATCCAAGCTCAGATCGTGTCACATTGAACAGTACAAATGTCTTTTGGATTTCAATCAAATGTATATAACCATATCTAAAATCTGGAATCGTGTACTCCTCTGTTAATCTCGAAACCTCCTGCTTCGTCGGGGATGAAATTCGCCAGTTGAAACTCAGAGCAATGGTACTGGCTGTCCACTTAACAGAGAATCATCGCTGAAAACAAGTAGGGAAACACTAATCCAATACTATCTGAAAGTGCTAGCAGCTGGGAATATGCTGAAATAAGTATACTACCAAAAAATTAACAATTCTTTCAACACTATTGGCGACTTTAATGGACCAGACAGTGCATCGCCATAGGCGACTTTAGTCGACAACTAGGTGTCACTTTAAAATGACGGTTTTTTTTTTAAATAATATTGTAACAGAGCTTGAGAGCAGCAGCCAGTTTCCAGCAAATAGAACAACGACTAACCTTTGTTCACTGACCCAGTGGGAAGAGAAAACGTCCATTGTGTTGTTTTGATGTGAACCGAAAGCTGTGACTGAGAGTATCGCATGTAAAAATGTTTGGCGCTGGGGAGTGTTTTTCACTCAGGAAATTGGCAGTGAAAGTGTTTTAAGTGCTGACCCAGTTGAACACATAACAAAACTTCCTGTATACTGAGAGAGAGACAGAGAGAGAGAGAGAGAGAGTTTCTCATGTCCTCGTTCAAATGAACGATTTCAGCTCCTTTCAGCATTGAAGGTTCTTCGGGAGTATGTTGCGTGGATAAGTTGCAAAAAACAAACAAAACAAACAAACAAAAAACCCCAACAAAACCCCCTAATTCCTTCGCCAATTTATTAGCAAAAAGAAAATAATCTGAATTCGAATCTGATCCAGATTCATGTTCACGCTTATGAAATCAGCCGTGTGCTCTCCTTGACGATGTCAAAATATCACGCAGTTTCGCATGGTATGGGATTTGAACGGAAAACCACCGTTGCAAGGGGCCCCCCAAAACTAACGACCATTTTGCAGCCAGAGGGAAGGCAGATGATGGCAGGGCGTGTAGCACACAACATCAAAGGACCGTCAGCACAAACATTCGTACTTGTAATATACAAGTTCACCTACATACCCCACCTATTCACCCACCCACGCACACATTCTCATCCCCTCCCCCCGCCCCCACAAACACACACGCAAGTAAACACACACACACACACACACACACACTACAATAACAAGCCACGCACTGTCTGAAACTTGTGTTTCTCTGAATTGTTGAGGATTGGTCTCAAACAGAGGGTGTTACAACGTTTTTTGCGTCGCTGCTGTTGTTTTTATTTCAGAAGCTGTTTGATTACTTCTTTTGTATCGTTGATAATGTCGCTGTTGTTTTCATTTGCATTACAATCACCATCACATTATCCACCCCCCTCCCCCATAACTAAACACAACAGACAAACTGAGAACTTCATCCTTATACTTCATCTTTATACTATATTTTGCGATGTCACACAGCCTGGCGCATCAAGTGCGGGACCGTTCCATGGATGGAGTCATTTTAAGTGGAAGTGAAAGAAGGTCGGATACCACTGACCCGGAACCGTTACCCAAAGACACATCAGTGATATCGGCGTCATCATTCACATCCTTGCTTGCTACTCGTAACCTGGTCTTTCTGCACAAGGTGATAGGTTTTGCTGAGCAATCTGATTTCAAAGGTGAAACGAGCTTGAATGGCAAGGATAGCTGCGCCATTGGACCATCAAAAGAAGCCGTCACCAAAGCCTCTGAGAAGGAGTCTGAATCGACACAGCCCCCCCAAAAAAACCTTCCCCAGTCCAGGACCAACATATCAGTGGCGTCCTTTGGAAGAAGACTTGTCAAGGCAAGGAAATTTATGGTCATAAAAAGAAAAAGATTGCCCAAGTTGCAGAAACGTTATCTTCAAACGTCAGACGTTGACAGCGTGGCATCAAGCCCCCAGCATGGAACTCAGCAATGTATGGCTGATGGTCGTCATTCTGAAACCACTGAAGCTTGGGAGCTGTCGGTGCAACCATCACGAGTGTCCTCTACAGCACAACTGACAGATTTCGTTCCACTACCCGGTTTCCTTCTCCATCCACAAAAAGACCAGAAGTTAGAGACTGGAGGGCATTATTTCCAGGGGAATTACGCAGAGTTACTTTTAACCCCGCCACGTGACACCACCAGAAGAGGGGAAAGATTCCAGATGAACTCTAGTGACAAAACTGCATTGGCTTCCAAACCGAACACTTTGAAGAAAAAGGCAAGCTATGGCAGTATGGCTGATGCCCCAAACCATTACGGTTCTGACACAGACTCTGTTGGTTCAAAAATTGAGAGCAGTGGCATTGTTAAAGCCACATCCCAATCTACAGGCAGGACTACAGTTATTTGCAAATCTGATTCTGCTGGCAAAACGAAAGGCATTGTAGTTTCTAGTAAAGATATTGAAGGTGCCAGCATGTCTCATTCTGCTGTCAAACATACAAACGTTTCAAAATCCGATTGCGCCGGCAAAGACAAAGCCATTTGTAAACCAGTGGATAGCACAGCATGTGATGTGCCTAAATTTCCCATACATGCTTCCAAGAGTGCCCCTGTTGACATACGCCACTTTACTGTACCTGTTGAAAGTTATTTTTTTCCCGAAAACACCTCAGTTTTTTCAGACGGTTCTGAAACTGGCAACGTTTTCACCTCTCGTATTTCTGCTTGATGTAACGTCCACACCTACATCATCCAACGCCGTTGACCGCAGCCTCGCATCCACAGTTAACAAACAGCAGGCCAGTCATCAAAGTGGTCCTGATATCGAAGGTTCTCACCTTCCGAAGGGAAACTCAAGCGGCACGAATTCTGGTAAAAAGACGCACATCCCTCTCAATGTGAACACTGGCGACAAAGCCCGTGAGTTAGCTGATAATGCAAGCTGCAGTGACAAGATCCGTAACCCCCCAGAATCAAACTGTGGTGGTGAGGTGCAAAACCTTCCCTGTTCCCAGTCGACTGCCATTGACGTTTCACTTACCAACTGTATGAATCAGGTGTCGGACTTCCCGCAGATCATGCCTGGAACAGGTAAATCAACGTTATCGGGATGTAAGAAGTTCAGAGTTCCCACCAAGGAATCCTTGGCCTTTATAGACTCGCTTCAGGCTCCGAGGTCTCCCGTAATAGAGGACAGTTCTTTCAGTTGCGGAAAACGACGGTGTATGATGGAGCAGATGTTATCGTGTATGATTGTCATTGGCATTACCTTCATCGTCTGCAATCTTCCACCTGTTGTGCTTCTGATGAAGAAGCATGCAGAACCTCGACACATAGCTCAGTTCGCCGTTGAAGATTTTTTCATGAAAACTACGTTTATTCAGAATGCTGTTCATCCTATCATTTACATGGTCTTCCATTCGAAATTCCGGCAGCGTGTTACTGACCAGCTTGTGTACTTGTGGAAACGGTGTACAAGGTCATGGTGATTAGTTTTAACCTTTACAATTTATCCCAATGCTGATAATTTCACTAATTAAACTGATATGGATGATGGGCTTTGTACATTGTTTTGAATATTTGGGATTCTGAATAGCAGTTAATTTAATGGTTCAAGTTATATATATTTTTTAGACTGGATTTTAACTCCTCCCCCAGCCCTCACTCTAGCTCCTGTCTCACACATACACACACACAAAACACACACAAAGTAATCAAGTTCGAGGCCGCGTTTCGGCATGATTTTGTGTCCATGGGAAAGGCATTTCAATCTGATTTTCTCTCACGCCACCCAGGTGTGATCTGGTACCTGGCTTTGGTCGGAGAAGTTGAAAACAGCGGAAGAAGAGGATTTGGCTCCGCCTGCCTGTACCTAGCACCACCTTTACTTGCTGAGCCCAGGATACAGTTAATCTGAACCCACAACCCATCTGGCCTTAGAAAGCTACGGGGCCTTAAACCTTAACTTTATTCAGTTCAGCTCTTAAACTGAGAACCGTCACAAAACAGGGCAATCGACATTACATCGTGAAGATATTTGAAGACATATTTTGAACTGCAGGCCTCTAAGACTGCAAACCAAACATACATTTGGTGTGACATGTCAAACTAATGCAAAGATACTAGGCCTATCCATTTGCTCAGATGACCAAATTTCGCGGCTAACTCAATAACAATACGTCTTTGCCAGGCCCATCATCTGCTCAGCTAATCAATGCGATTTCCAGCCTGAAGTGCCATTCCTTAGGGCAATTGTTGACCTGGTCTACCAGGTCTTAGCTCTGTATTGCCACGACCTTCACAAGTATTCAACATTATCTGTTGTGTGCTTGCTTCAACGTGGATTTCTTTGACCTTTTTTTTTACTTCAGTACTGACGTCTTTTACATTGTCTCCGCCAGTTCTGACATGTGTTTCGTTCGTTTTTACCTCCGAATCTTTATTCTTCTTGCTTGGTACTGGTTGTGTTCCTCGCTTTCTGCCCCCACCCTTCCTTTGGCACCTGTGGGCCTGTCAGAGGCACTTTCTGGCAACACTCCCAGAGGATCTCTGGTTGCCGCTATCTGGCCTCTCTTTCCCCAACGCCGTTGGTCTGAAGATGGAGAAGGGTACATGACAGACCACATTTTCCTGTCCGACCACCTTCTTCCTAGGAAGAAGACCAGCTTGTGGCAGGTGACCCCACTACCCAGATGAGGAGACCGGTATGTAGTAGGCAGCTCTGGGCTCTCATCCCGTTGGTCTGTCTGTGGGTTCGACACCAATACCTCTCTCCAATCTAGGCAACTTATCACCTTTCAGGAGGTCCTGGCATCAGTGACTATTGAGGATGGGATCACAGGGTGCCAGTCGCTCACAAGTGGATCCACCAATTCACCTTTACTGGGGTTCGCCCCTGGGACACGCTGGGCTGGACCCCCAGGACAATCCCCTACCATTCTCAGCCCAGCACTGCTTACCCCGCAGCATTCAAGGTCCCAGGGTGGCTTGCGTTGCCTCGTTCAGAGGGACCAAGCTCTTGTTGGCTAGGGCAACCACCACTGTCACAAACACTCCCTCACAGGACTTGGAACCTCCAGGCCCCACCGCTCAACTCGCGGAAGTAACGAGTTTCCTCCGCCTCAGTTATTCATACTCTTGGGAGACGACTAGGTGTTCCTGTCCGCACAATGCTTGTGGGTTCCTCTCTTCTCACCAGAATGGCACTAGTCTTGTGTTCCTTGCTTTGTGGCCCTCATTCCCTGGAACCTGCAGGTCCAGTGGGAGGTGTTTGCATTGTCTGGACCCCCTTCCCTTGGACATCTGGTTCCTGTAGTATGGTACAGTTACTGGGAGGTCGAAGCGCAGAACCTTCAGAACGGCACTGCATGCTAGTCCCACAACACACTCCTTTTCTAAATTCAACTGTCCTCTCCATATTTTTGGCTGAGTGAGATACGTTGCATTTTGGAGGGCTCCATGACCTATATTTTATTTGATGCTTTTCTTAACAGGCCAAACAAATGTTGGAGGAAAGCCCAGCACACATTAGTAATGGAATCTCTTGCTGAGATTCAGGGCTAATTCAGCGACTCTCATCTAAATCTTTCTGGCAACAGAGTGGTGTCGGGCTTACTAGCCTATGTTCCAATGATGTGCTGATGTGCTGGCCAGAAGCAACGCGATTTTTAATTCGTCTATCATCCCTCAGAAGGACCTTGAGGTCCATCCCGGCACAACAGCACTCCCTCTTTTGACCTTTACGTCCCCCGATTTGCCAGCCATGGGGCTGAGACAAACAGGAAAGTCGCCTCCTACTTGACCTACACTGCCTGAGGTCGCCATGGGGCTGAGCTGGTTCAGAGGCCATCATTATCAGGCCATAAGTGCATTATCAGTGTTTGGCTTTGAAAGCAAGGAGGTCGGGGGGACTGAGTCTCTGTACGACTTTCAGCTGTATTGGGGTACTGAAGACAGAGCCCTGCCAGCCAACCCTCCTAGCTTGCAGCTGGCGAACTTCCTCATCCTGAAATCTCCTTTCCTCCTGTTGCTGTCCACTGGAAGATACAGGAGTGAGCAGTCTGTGTGGGTCCCCTTCCACAGGGACGGTTCCATCACATTCCTTGTTCTTTCAGAGTATCTGGCGAGAACCAAGACCCAGAGGTGTTCTCCCCCGCTCTGTGGATCAGATCTGTATCTGACATGCAAGGGGGGTGAAGTTGGCATATCTGGGTCCAGTCAGGTGTCACAAATACTGCTGGTACAAATCTCACAGACGTCTTCTCATCTCAATTCATGAGAACTGCGTGAAAGATGTTGCAGCTGGCACCTTTTTCTCTTTGGGTCTCGCAGGCTACCATCAGGACCAGAGAGACATTACTAGCTGCTTGAACCGATAGCACATTACTTGAGGGCGATTGCTACTTCAGTGGCTTTTCAGCATTCTTTGCTTCTTCTCCGTATTCTGGAGGCGACTTTCTGGCGTTCATCAACTTCAATCTCGAATGGCCAAGGCTGATGGTTCCAAGGGGATTTTCCTTGTCATGGCTAACACAGCTGTTACTGTTACAAAGGCTCCCTATGCAAGCCAGTAACATCCCCCCAACCACCACCTTCTTTTGCTTTGAATTCTGCATCAGTTTCACATGGTATATGACACCAAAATGGGGAGTTATTTACTCCTCATTTGGTTAGATATAGTGACCATGTCAAACAGAAACGACAGCCCGTCCTTTCACACTGTTCTTGTATTGTTCACACAGGGTTTTCTTTGCTAGTCATGGAATGACTCTCAGTGCTTGAGGTTCAGCATTGCGCTGACTGGTTGAGCAGACGACGGGCGTGTCAGAGACGTGTCAGTACATTTGGCCAACAGAGCAAAACGATAAGCCTAGTTTGGATCAGTCTGAAATGACAAGTTTATCTAAGTAGGCAGGGGGCAACATACAAACACCCCATGTCAAACCGGTTTCCAGGAAACTATGCAGTCCAGAAAATTGCAGACACCTGCTGAGTTCGTTAGCTATCTTGAAGATTGACGGGTGCAATAGCCGAGTGGTTCAAGTGTTGGACTTTCTATCTGAGGGTCCCAGGTTCGAATCTCGGTAACGACGCCTGGTGGAGATTTTTTCGATCTCCCAGGTCAACATAATTTTGTTCAGACCTGCTAGTGCCTGGATCCCCTTCGTGTGTATACGCACACAGAAGATCACATTAGAGATCCTGTAATCCATGTCAGCGTTCAGTAGATTAGGGAAACAACAAGAACATACCCATCATGCACCCACCCCCGAAAACGGAGTATGGCTGCCTACATGGTGGGGGTAAATATACAAAACTGTCATACACGTAAAATGTTACATGTCTCTCTGAGTGTGTATGTGTGTGCCTGAAATCTGATTGAATGACACAGGAAACGAACGATGAGCGCCCAGTGGAAGCTGTCGGTCAGCTCTACCCAGGTAGGCAGCCTGTGCAAATGACTCGGAGTTTGTAAGGAGCTTAGAGCTTGGTCTCTGACCGGGGATAGGCGCTATATAAGTACCATATTAAATCAAATCAAGATTGCAGCTTTGCAACGAATATGTTTGGTTTGGCTTTTTCCCTTTGATTTTTATTTAATGCCCAGGTTTGTGAGGTCAATGCAGAGATAGTTACAAACAACCACCAAGCTTTCACAATACTGCAGGTATTCGTACAAAGCATCGAGTTGCTCTGGTGGCAATATAAAGGCATCCAGGAGTCATGACCTTGGTGCGGCCCGGCCCCCTTAGAGTGTAAGGAGTTAAGGGCCGAAACATTTGACTGAGGGGGGCTTCTTCTCTGAAGACCTTGTACTGTCCAGCTCTCCCTTGAGTTTCTTATCACTCACAGGTATTCGTAGAGTAGAGGTAGAGTGTTGCATCTTCTGCCATGCTTTGCATAACAACGGGAAAGACTTTTTTTTTAATACTGTGAACGAGAAAGTCAACTGAAAAAGAACAGAACCTGTTTACTAATGAATTTACGGAATGGACTATTTAAAAACGATATGGATAATTGGGTGGACAGCAGACGGGAAGGAAGCCCTGCAACGATGGAACAGGTGCAGGATGGCACTGTAGTCGCGAAGAAGCAACTATACCAAGCGGACATCAACCCCAAGACATGGGAGCAGTCAGCATCAGATAAAGGTAGCTGGAGATCTTCAACGCTCAGGGGAACCCAACACTTTGAGGAAACCAGACGACTGAACATCCAGGAGAAAAGAAGGAGAAGGAAAGACCCAGGTCCGCAGCCCAGCAACGCAGGCCAGATCTACACCTGCCCACAATGCCGCAGACTCTGCAGATCACGGATTGGACTAACTAGTCATCAACAGGCATGCCGTCCATCCCTGGCGGGAACTTCCCACTGATCTTCGCAAGCGAAGAACCAGCCATCACATCATGAAAAATCATGTTAACATAAAAAATCTTGGGACTCACTGTCCCTTCTGGCTTAATTTTGAAGGGCACCCATCTCAGGTGCCGCGGCTGCTTTTCGTCGCTCCAAAACGTTCCATAACTTTGGTGATCTTCTGTGTTTTTGTTGTTTGAGCTAGGAAATTTCCTTTATGTTTTTGTTGACAGTAATGCCTGCTGCACGATACGTCATAATCAGAATGACAATATATGCAATAAAGTGACCGCAGTGAAGCTACGTGTGTACCCACCGTCTGTCACACTTTGCGAACTGTGAATTTGCCTAAGTGTTTTGCAATAGCCCATCTCTCTCGAAAACAGTGCAACTTAGAAACAAAGTACACCACAGTACTGCGTCCTTTCTCATGTGAGTTTCCTTCTTCCGGGTTTATCTGGCTGCTGTCCTCTCTGTTACTTTTGTACACACACACACACACACACACACACACACACACACACACACAAACTATACTTTATTCATCATCTTCTATGCTCTTTTAAACAAAAAAAAATTCAACATGTTGTGAAAGTATCACTGTGTCACTTAGTTGATAAAAGCATTTTTGAGGCTACTTCATTTGCAGAAAAGAAAAATGACTAAATACTCCTAGTGTCGTAATTATTATGAGAGCCTCTTCCTAGTCTTCTCCATAGGGCTTGTAAAAAGAACCTAACCTGTTTCTTGATGAGTTTACGGAATGGACGATTTAAAACGGTATAGATAATTGGGTGGACAGCATGCTGAATATAGGTGGCTTTGGTCAGTAAATAAACAAAGCTGTAGTGGAAAAGTTCATCACTGTTCATCGCGATCTTGCATTGTGGGAGGATAATGATTGGGGTGGAGCAGATGATAAACGTCAAACAAATGGCAATCATGCACTGCGTCGTCTCATCCATGGAAAACTGCGTGTGTTGTTCCGTAGAGAATCTGAGACGCTCGAGAGAGTCAATTGGCAATAACGAAAAACAGGATTGAATGCTTGTGTTGGATTGGCTTTCTTCTGTGGGAACCTTGTCGCCAGCCTTGGAGAGCTCAGGCTTTGGGTTTTCTCGAGATTCAATGGTCTGCTCTGAGGGTGTTCCTCCACGTGCCGTGGCTGGGGTTTCACCACGAAGAGCTGTGAACTCTGTATGCTCGGTCAGGGCAGGAAGCGGGACCTGTGATGGTGTCTGCTCAGTGTCTGGTGCTCCAGGTGTTTCCGCCTCAGGAACATGCTGTGGAAGGGTATGGGGGCTGGAGACTGTGACCTCCTCACCTCGGGCAGTAGTTTGCTGTTCGGAAGCAGGCGGGGGTGACGATATGGTCACAGATGAAGGCTGAAGGGTAGGAAGGCTGGAGACTGTGACGTCTTCACCTCGGGCAGTAGTTTGCTGTTCGGAAGCAGGCGGAGGTGACGATATGGTCACAGATGAAGGCTGAAGGGTAGGAAGGCTGGAGACTGTGACGTCCTCACTTCGGGCAGTAGTTTGCTGTTCGGAAGCAGGCGGAGGTGACGATATGGTCACAGATGAAGGCTGAAGGGTAGGAAGGCTGGAGACTGTGACGTCCTTATCTCGGGCAGTAGTTTGCTGTTCGGAAGCAGGCGGGGGTGACGATATGGTCACAGATGAAGGCTGAAGGGTAGGAAGGCTGGAGACTGTGACGTCCTTACCTCGGGCAGTAGTTTGCTGTTCGGAAGCAGGCGGAGGTGACGATATGGTCACAGATGATCGCTGAAGGGTAGGAAGGCTGGAGACTGTGACGTCCTCACTTCGGGCAGTAGTTTGCTGTTCGGAAGCAGGCGGAGGTGACGATATGGTCACAGATGAAGGCTGAAGGGTAGGAAGGCTGGAGACTGTGACGTCCTCACTTCGGGCAGTAGTTTGCTGTTCGGAAGCAGGCGGAGGTGACGATATGGTCACAGATGATCGCTGAAGGGTAGGAAGGCTGGAGACTGTGACGTCCTTACCTCGAGCAGTAGTTTGCTGTTCGGAAGCAATCGCGGGTGACGGTTTTGTCACAGATGACGGCTGGTTGCCTGGTCCTGACGTCACAACAGCGTGTGACTGCGTCACCACAGATGGCTGCTTCTTCGGGGATGGTTCTGACGTCACAGCATTGTCCGACCTTCCAACTACAGGTGGGCTCTCAACTTTCTGAGCATGTTGTCCAGAAGAATCAAGCAGGTCAGATCGAACAGATGTGTCGGTTTCTGTCACAACACTGTACGATTTTTTGACTACAGGTGGACTCTCGCCTTTCTGACCCTGCGAAACAGAAGAATCAAGCACATACGATTGGCAGCTCGTGCCTACAGGTGTGTGTTTGTTCTTGAACATGGAAACAAGTCTGTTATTAGGCTTTTCTTTCGGTCTTTTCTTGCATTCTCTTTCCAACGGAGTAGTCACAAAACGCACCTTGGAACTCACTGGCTGACTCAGTGATCCACGTTCAAGGAACGATACATGAATTGAATACCTTTTCCGATTGTGGTAGCTTTCAGATAAGCGAGCTAAAATTGTCTTCTTTCGAGGTTTATTCTCTTCATTCCTGACACTCTGGAGAGAGGCCTTTTGGGAGGATTCGCTGGCAGCAACAGCAGCTGGTGAATCTGATTTATCAGGGAGCAGAAGATTGGGCTTCGAGTCTTGAGTCAAGACTTGAGATAAAGTTGTGTTCTTTTCAGGTTCATTCTGTCCGTTCCACATTTTGTCGCCACCGACGATAATGTCTTGCTCTGTGACTGGTGGTGCCTTGTGATCATCTCTGGTGGCACTCTGTAGAGAGAATTCGATGGCAGCAGCAACTGTTGGTGAATTTGATTTATCAGGGAGCAGAAGATTGGGCTTCGAGTCTTGAGTAAAGTGAGACAAAGTTGTGTTCTTTTCAGGGTCATTCTCTCCGTTCCACATTTTGTCACCACCGACGATAATGTCTTGTTCTGTGACTGGTTTTTCCTCGTGATCGTCACTGGTGACACTGTGGAGAGAGGCTTTTTGGGAGGGTTCAGGACCAGCAGCTACTGGGAAATCAGGTTGATCAGGGCCCAGAGGTTTCGGGTTCGAGTCTTTCTTATCCGTGACGAAATCATTCAAAGTGTCTTGGAAGTTCTCCGCGTTTAGTAAGATCCTGGGAAAACATGGAATGATAAATCGAATCAGGGGAACATGGAAGGATAGATCACAAATCAGAACAATAAGTGCCACAGACAACAAACACCAACACCACCAACAAAATATTAAAAATGACTGCAGCACTCATCATCAGCATAACCGACGTCGTTATTTAATACCGCCATTACCATCACCATTCCAATCCTAATGATGGGCATACCTTCAGATAATGCCATCAGGAATAATAAAGTCGTAACAGCAGCAGCAACCACGATGTCCCATCATTACTACCTTAACAGTACTTTCAGCTGCTGTAGCAGCTGCAGTAACAGTAGCTGTGACAGTTGTAGCAATAGCAATAGGAAGAGCATGAATAAGATGAAGACACAGATGATGACAGAACTTGAGTCTCTGGTCTAAAACAAAAATAATTCGGAAGGCAGCAGAAAAGATTCCATATAAACAAGACCAATTGCAAAAAAACAAGAGAGGCAAAGCCTTCAAAACTTGCGTGTGATACCAAATTAACCAAACAAAGGAATCATGAAATGGAAAAAAAGAAACAATAAGACACTGCAAAGCATTTTAACTGACAAAAAAACCCAAACAAACAAAAAACAAAACAAAAACATCCCATGTAACCATGTAACCATGACAAATCTTTTAAAAAACAAACAACAAAAAAACAACAACTGGCAAAAACAAATCACTGTTCTGTGTTCAGCAGAACGTAGGTAAAATCCCAGATTCTATCATGCTTATACATAGTTCCAATGCGCTGTGTTATGACCTTGAACTTCGACGTCTGATCTAGTCTCCAGTCATAATTTAGAGTGACTTTTTTTCCAATTTTAAAATTCCTGTGTTCACTTCAGAGCACAGTACTACGAGAAGAGTGGTGATGATTTGCTTCGTTATGTTATTTTCATTCCATTAACTCCAGTGGAGTGATGGCCCAGAGGTAACGCGTCCGCCTAGGAAGCGAGAGAATCTGAGCGCGCTGGTTCGAATCACGGCTCAGCCACCGATATTTTCTCCCCCTCCACTAGACCTTGAGTGGTGGTCTGGACGCTAGTCGTTTGGATGAGACGATAAACAGAGGTTCCGTGTGCAGCATGCACTTAGCGCACGTAAAAGAACCCACGGCAACAAAAGGGTTGTTCCTGGCAAAATTCTGTAGAAAAATCCACTTCGATAGGAAAAACAAATAAAACTGCACGCAGAAAAAAATACAAAAAATGGGTGGCGCTGTAGTATAGCGACGCGCTCTCCCTGTGGAGAGCAGCCCGGATTTCACACAGAGAAATCTGTTGTGATAAAAAGAAATACAAATACAAATACAAACAAATACAAATCAATGACCCGGTGTCTGCATGTTTGTCCACGGTAAACTTAAAGTGTTGGCATTTTTTTCTCGGGTGCTACAAATGGCACAGGAATCAAACTTGGTATGATGGTAGGTATTAATAGGATCTTTGAAGCCATCTGATTTATGATAATACGGTACGCAGGGTGGGAGGTCAAAAGGTCGCCAAAATCAATATTTGGCAAAATTTATAAAAAAAAAAAAAAATAAAAAAAAGTTTCATAGTGACCGCATCTGCCATCCAAAATGTTATTATCAAACTTAGAATTCTGACTGATCATGGTCCAGTATGGTACACCAGATCATCATGAAAGGGGTGACTGGAAAGGTCTTATTCGCACACAAACACACACACACACACGCATGCACGCACACACACATGCACGTGCATGTACGCACATACAACAGCAGCACAGCACAATGCACACAAAACACCCCACACTACCATATCCACTAACACCCTTGCCACCGGAAATCCACACAGTCTATCTCAGAAAAAAAAAAAAAGAAAAGAAAAAGAAAATAAACATAAAAACAAAAACCTACTCGCATAAATATGCACGGTCATCCCTCCTCAGCCTGTTCCTCTTGATCTCTGAAAGCATCAGCCCAAAGAAGATGAGGAAGAAGATGATAACAATGGCGAAGATGATTCGCATCATGTTTTCGTACAGCTCATCAGTAGTTGTCCCTGTAACAGAAATGAACAAGAGAGGCAAAGCCTTCATGGTTCCTAATGAAAAAAAAAAAAAGAAGAAGAAGAAAAACATCCATACCGAAAATGGTACTTGCACTTGATGATTTTTTTTATTATTTTTTTTCCCCCCTAATTCTTGAAAATCGTGCATAATTTTGTTTCAGTGACTATGCAGTATGCAGTTACAAGAACAAAACAAAACAAAAACAACACCAACAACAAACAAGCAAACAACAACAACAAAAACTCCAAACAAACAAAGCATGTAAATTGCACATATCAAGGCAAATCACTACTACTGTCTGCTCACCATCAGAATCGCGTGTTCGTCGAATCAAAAGTTATGTGCTGGAAAACGAACGATTCCGCCTCGAGCACCTCATATTTGCCAGCATTTCATTGTTTTTACGATCATATCCAAGTTTCAAACTTTCCGTTTGACTGGAAAATCAAACTGAGTGTCTAGTCTTTCAGGATGAGACGATAAGCCAAGGTCCCGTGTGCAGCACGCATTTGACACACTGAAAAAGAACCCATGGCAACAAAAGGGTTGTCCTGTGGCAAAATTATGTACAAAGAAATCCACTCTGATAGGTACACAAATATATAAGCATGCACTCAAGGCCTGACAAGCTCATTGGGAGTATTCTGCTGTCAGGCATCTGTCTAGCAGATGTGGTGCAGCGTATATGGATTTGTCCAAACGGAGTGATGCCTCTTTGAGAATGTGAAACTGATACTCACACCTCACACAATTACGGAGTTTTTCTTGATATGAAAAAGAGGTTGTGTTTTCATCGACTACGAAAAAGCCTTTGTCGTTTTAAATCGGTCATTCCTGTGACAGAAGCACATGGACTGTGGACTAAATTTTGTACGTTGCTATAGACATGTATTACAAAACTATTGTCTCATCATTTTGTCCCTGGCATTGAAGGTTACATCTTGTTGAAACATGGTCATGATCATCATCAACAACAGTCCCCTTTTGCACATTTCACACAATCTCACTGGAGAACAGTTACACCATGGGACTCATTGAGGTTTATCATTATCATCATCACCATCATCAAAACCAACAATTCCCTTTTGCATATCAACCACATTCTCGTTGTAGAAAAGTTACACCACATGACACATTGAGTAATCGAAGTGCACTGTGAGTACAAGTGACCTGCAAGGGCATTTCTATTTCGTTACACAAAAAAGAGAGGAATATTAACAACAAAAGAGGGAGAGAGAGAGAGAGAGAGAACAGAATAGCAAAGTTTCAGTTTCTCAAAGAGGCGTCCTGCGTTAGGACAAATCCATAAATGCTACACCACATCTGCTAGGTAAGATGCCTGACAGCAGTATAACCCGTGACACTCGTCATGTATATTTTGTGTACCTATCTGAGTGGATTTTTTTTTTCAACCACTGGATTTGGCCAGATGACAACACTTTTTTCGCGCCATGGGTTCTTTTTTTGTCAGTGGCCCAAGTGGACTCTGCACACAGGACCTCGGTTTATCGTCTCATCCGAATGTTGTCTCGTTCGTCATTAATTTATCAGATGGATTCCCCCGTCTCCTCGACGAAGGCGGCAGTACGTCACAGGTCCTCCAGTCCTCCGTAGTGCTTCCGGGCTGCTGGGATTGGGTCAGGCACCTCATCCGAATGACTTGAGGCAGTACGTCGCAGGTCCTCCAGTCCTCCGTAGAGCTTCCGGGCCGCTGGGATTGGGTCAGGCACCTCATCCGAATGACTTGAGGCAGTACGTCGCAGGTCCTCCAGTCCTCCGTAGAGCTTCCGGGCCGCTGGGATTGGGTCAGGCACCTCATCCGAATGACTTGAGGCAGTACGTCGCAGGTCCTCCAGTCCTCCGTAGAGCTTCCGGGCCGCTGGGATTGGGTCAGGCACCTCATCCGAATGACTTGAGGCAGTACGTCGCAGGTCCTCCAGTCTTCCGTAGAGCTTCCGGGCTGCTGGGATTGGGTCGGGCACCTCATCCGAATGACTTGAGGCAGAACGTCGCAGGTCCTCCAGTCCTCCGTAGAGCTTCCGGGCCGCTGGGATTGGGTCAGGCACCTCATCCGAATGACTTGAGGCAGTACGTCGCAGGTCCTCCAGTCCTCCGTAGAGCTTCCGGGCCGCTGGGATTGGGTCAGGCACCTCATCCGAATGACTTGAGGCAGTACGTCGCAGGTCCTCCAGTCCTCCGTAGAGCTTCCGGGCCGCTGGGATTGGGTCAGGCACCTCATCCGGATGACTTGAGGCAGAACGTCGCAGGTCCTCCAGTCTTCCGTAGAGCTTCCGGGCTGCTGGGATTAGGTCGGGTACCTCATCCGAATGACTTGAGGCAGAACGTCGCAGGTCCTCCAGTCCTCCGTAGAGCTTCCGGGCCGCTGGGATTGGGTCGGGCACCTCATCCGAATGACTTGAGGCAGAACGTCGCAGGTCCTCCAGTCCTCCGTAGAGCTTCCGGGCCGCTGGGATTGGGTCAGGCACCTCATCCGAATGACTTGAGGCAGAACGTCGCAGGTCCTCCAGTCTTCCGTAGAGCTTCCGGGCTGCTGGGATTAGGTCGGGTACCTCATCCGAATGACTTGAGGCAGAACGTCGCAGGTCCTCCAGTCCTCCGTAGAGCTTCCGGGCCGCTTGAATTGGGTCGGACATTTCTTCCGGATGACTTGAGGATGGTTGATTTTCCATTCAAAATTTCGGAGAAAGGGTGAGAGCGGGGTTATGATCCCAGGCTCTCGTGAACACTGAATTGGCACATGAGCGTCTTTTCCAATCTGCCGCCTTTGTCAACAGAAAAGCTCAACATAAAGTAAAGAAGAAAAATCAACTGAATAATTATTATCTCCTCCTGACGGGCGCAATAGCCGAATGGTTAAATCTTTGGACTTTCAGTCTGAGGGTCCCGGGTTCGAATCTCGGTAACGGCGCCTGGTGGGTAAAGGGTGGAGATTTTTACGATCTCCCAGGTCAACATATGTGCAGACCTGCTAGTGCCTGAACCCTCTTCGTGTGTATACGCAAGCGGAAGATCAAATACGCACGTTAAAGATCCTGTAATCCATGTCAGCGTTTGGTGGGTTATGGAAACAAGAACATACCCAGCATGCACACCCCCGAAAGCGGAGTATGGCTGCCTACATGGCGGGTTAAAAACGGTCATACACGTAAAAGCCCACTCGCGTATAAGATTATACGAGTGAACGTGGGAGTTGCAGCCCACGAACGTAGAAGAAGAAGGAAGAAGAAGTCTCTTACCGACAGCATCTTCAGCAACACAGCAGATATAGGAACGAAGTCCCGAGATGCCTGTGGGCGCCCGACTGATGCCGAAGACGGTGAACGCGAATGGGAGGTGGAACAGCACAGACAACACCAGATACAACGTAGTTTTTACCTGATGATAGGGCAAAGTAAGATTTCACTTTCTGTGATTGTCTAGGGGTTGGGTTGGGTTGGGGAGGGGAGGTGTGTTTGTGTGTGTGTGTGTGAGAGAGAGAGAGAGAGAGAGAGGAGGAGGTTGTTTTGGTTGTATTGTGTTGTGGCGTTGTGTGTGCGTGTGTGTGTGTGTGTGTGTGTGTGTGTGTGTGACGTGTTTGTGCACGTATATGAATATCTGCGCATGTATATGTATCCGGATTGTGTGTGCATGTGTGAAGAAAGTGTTTGTCCTTCTGTAATTGGTGAACAAAAAAATATTTCAAGGAAGTATTCATAAAGTCCTTAATTTTGCCTAATTATGATGTCTAATTAGACAGGTGATTGATTAAAAGCAAGAAACAGGAACGATCGAGAGTGGTGGCCTTGTGGTATTAGCACCCAGTTAGGAACTGAGTGGTCCAGGTTCGATTTTTGCAAGGGCCTGTTTCATTTTTACCTTTTTTACTCTTCCCCCACCTCTAGACCTTGTGTGATGGTCTACATATTAGTCTTTCAGATGAGATGGTAGACTTCTAGGACATCTGTCTATATATATATATATATATATATATATATATATATATGTGTGTGTGTGTGTGTGTGTGTGTGTGTGTGTGTGTGTGTGTGAATTTGGGGCAAGTTTGGGACACTAAAAAAATATAAGGGCCCTTCAACAAGTGATGCAATGGTGAAGAACTACTGACATCACAATAATCATTATCACGTCATTATATACAGCAATGTCATTATTAGTAAAAAGTCAAATTTCATTCTGCTACGTAAAACCGTTTGTGTTCAGGAAGGCAAAATGTCAGGCAAGGGTGACTGTACCCTTGGGCTGAAATTGAGCTGAGTCAACAGGATACTAGAGCATTGATACTGTACGACTTTCGCCTGGGAAAGAGGTATCAGCAATGCTTCCAAAGTTTGCAGGATTTTTTTGGGAAGCAAGCACCATCACAGACCACAGTCTTTTCGTGATACAAGCAGTTTCGACGTGAAGACCAACCCTGAAAGATGATGACCATTGTGGCTGACCTGTAACAGTGGTAACCAACCAAAAAATGGCCCAGGTGAGGTCCATGATCAAAGATGACCCTCGTGTCAGCATTGATGAAATGGAAGAGAAGATGATTTCATCAGGGAACATTGGCACCATCCTTCATAAACAACTCCATAGCTGGAGGAAGTGTTATGCCCGCTGGGAACCTCACCACTTGACAGAAGAGCAGAAACAAGGGTAGGTTTGAATGGTGAACGTACATGTTGTGATAATTCAATGGCGGATGATCAGATCGTGTTTGGGACATTGCAACAGAAAATGAAACATGGTTGTACCAGTACAATTGAGAAACAAAACAGCAATCAGCTGTTTGAGGTTGTTTTTTTTCAGATGCACCTACAAACTTCTGTCGTTTCAATAGTCATTCCAAACAAATGGTTGCACGTTTCTTTGCAAAATCAGGCTATGTTGTAACAGTACTCCTCCAAGAAAGATGGGCTGTAAACTCTGAGTGGTACGTCACTGTCTGCCTCCCAAAGGCGTTCGAAGCATCATGTATACGCTGTTCAAGAAGTGGAACAAGAGGGCTACTGCTGCATTATGGCGGCAATGCCTGAGCTCACAAAGCTGCTGCAACTCAATTTCCTGAAAGTGAACAGCGTGCAACTGGTCACTCATCCCCTTCATTCTCCTGACTTAGTCTCCTTGTTGGTTTTTTTTTTGCCTGAGGTGAAGCAACAGTTGAAGGGGGAAATGTTTCAGTGTGCAGACGATGCTCGAGCCTTCTTGGAGGGTCTCATTATGGACGTACCCCAGGTCACGTGGGCTGGCGTCATGACAACTTGGTTTGAGTGGACGATAAAGTGCATACAAGCTGAGGGAGAGTTCTTTGGAAAAGTGGAGTGAACAGATCTAACTTTCCTAGAATTACTGTATTGCGAGACTCATTTGAAGGACCCTGGTATATGTTAATTGTTATTTTGGGACGTCCCCATATTATCACACACACGTCCCCTCACTACTATATTTATTCAACGAATGCTATAGTTTTACTACACACACACACACACACACACACACACACACACACATACACGCACAAAATCAATCAACCAATCAAAGCACACTCACAAAAAAACCTCTCACGCGGAAGGCATTTTTTTTCTTCCGGTTAGCGCTCATGTAACAGCTGACAGAAAGCCCCGCCAGAAGACACTGCAGAGCCAGAAGCGTGGAACCCTCCAGCGTTCTGAAAGCCCGACATTGGGCCACATCCGTGTTCACCACGATGACGAACGACGTGACCAAACTCATAGGGATCACAACAACGCAAATTAGAAGGTCGTAGACGGCCAGAGAGACGATATAGTACCAGGAGAGGATTCTCTTGAAGTAGTGGTGGTAGTTGTAGACGACCAAGACATTGCCAGGGACGCCCACACCGATGACGAGGCATTGAAGAAGAAGATCTGGGATCAGGTACCTGAAGACCCGACCGTTCAGTTCGTACAACTGGGTGGCGTTCTCCATTTTTCACCGCCGATTTGTTTTGTTTGTTGCTTTGTTGCTGTTGTTATTGTTGTTGTTGGTTTTTGTTTTTGTTTGTGTGCTGCAGCGGTGGTGGTACGGTTTATTTGTTTGTTTATTATTGTTGTTGTTGTTGGTGGTGGTGGTGGTGGTGGTGTGTTTGTTGTTGTTGCAGATGGTTGTGTTTGTTGGTGGTGGTGTGTTTGTTGTTGTTGTTGCAGATGGTTGTGTTTGTTGGTGGTGGTGTGTTTGTTGTTGTCGTTGTTGGTTGTGGTGGTGTGTTTGTTGTTGTTGGTAGTGGTGGTGGTGTGTTTGTTGTTGTTGGAGGTGGTGGTATGTTTGTTGTTGTTGTTGGTGGTGTGTTTATTGTTGTTGTTCTTGTTGGTGGTGGTGGTGAGTTTGTTGTTGTTGCAGATGGTTGTTGTTCCAGGTGGTGGTGGTGTGTTTGTTGTTGTTGTTGGTGGTGGTGGTGGTGTGTTTGTTGTTGTTGGTGGTGGTGGTGTGTTTGTTGTTGTTGTTACAGATGGTTGTTTGTTGTTCTTCCTGGTGGTGGTGGTGGTGGTGGTGGTGGTGTGTTTGTTGTTGTTGTTACAGATGGTTGTTTGTTGTTCTTCCTGATGGTGGTGGTGTGTTTGTTGTTGTTGTTGCAGGTGGTTGTGTTTGTTGTTGTTCTTGGTGGTGGCGGTGTTTGCTGATATTGGTGGTGTTTTTTTGTTGTTTTTTATTAAAAAAAAAAAAAATTTGTTAGTGGTGTGGTTGCGGTGTTTGTTGTTATCGCTGTTGTTATTCTTTTTGTTTGTAGCTTGTGTAGTTTGTTGCTATTGGTGGTGTATCGTTGTCCCGTTGATATTGTTAGTGGTTTGGTGGTGGTGTTTGCTGTTGTTATTGTTGTAGCTTGTGTGTTTTGTTGTTGTTGTTATTGGTGGTGTTTGTTTGTTGTTGATATTGTTGTTTGCGGCGTGGTAGTGGTGTGTATTTTGTTGTTATTGTTTGCGTTTTGTTGTTGTTGTTGTTGATATTGTTGTTCGTTGCGTGGTACTGGTATGTGTTTTGTTGTTATTGGTGGATTTTTGTTGCTGTTAATATTGTCGGCAGTTGTGTGGTGGTGGTGTTTCGTTGCGGTTGATATTGGTGTTAGTGGTGAGGAAAAAGTGTTGGTTGTTGACTTCGCTGTTGAATGCCGTTGTCGTTGTTGTTGTTGTTGTTGTTGTTGTTGTCGTCACTGTTAGGATGCTGTAGAAGTGAATGCTCAGCCTTGTTCGTCCCCTGGCGAAAAACGTCAATGCCAAATTCATTTGAAAAACACGGTTTGATAAAATAAAATAAAAAAAGAAAAAAGAAAAGAAAAAAAGAATAGGTAGATAAGAACGCCGTGTTAAAAAAAAGAAAAGAAAACAACCACAAGAACAAAACAGATATAAGAAAGGTTAGAAAAATGAAAGATGGATGTTTGTCAGTTTCTCTCTCTCTCTCACTCTCGCTGTATGTGTGTGCACGCGCGTGCGTGCATGTGTGTGTGTGTGTGTGTGTGTGTGTGTGTGTGTGTGTGTGCGTGCGTGCGTGTGTGATCTATTCAGCCTACTTTGATATTAAGATTGACAAGTATTCAATGTTTTAAAATTTGTTGTCCTTGATGAAACATACTGGGGAAGACAGAGGCAGACAGACACACTGAGAAACACACAGAAAGAGGAACACACACACACACACACATAGAGAAAGAGAGAGAGAGAGAGAGAGAGAGAGAGAGAGAGAGAGAGAGAAACACAGAGGGCAACACACCGAGAAACAGTGACACAGGCACAGAGAGACAGACAGACAGACAGACGGAGATACAGACCTGTTCGACCACCGAAACATTAATTCCCGTCACGTACCCTTTCACAAGTATTCTTGTGACTTCTATCAACACCACACTGACTGACGATTGAAGGAAAGAAGTTGTTGATGACTGGAAATGGAAAATCCGATAATTTTGGAAAAAATCTTCTTTCTCTTCCTCTCTAATTTATCAGCTGCAGTGCCAGCGAGTTTCTGTTTGGTCAATTATCCGTGTTTTTATACTTTTTGTGACAGACAAATATGTCCGATTTATTTACGTGGTGAACTGAATCCCTCTTCTTTCTGCCAAAAAAAAAAATGGAGATAAATAAAGAGGGGGAAAAAATCTCTGAAAAGTTGTCCGGAAACGCCAATCGTACTTGTCACTCAGAACATGTACAGGATCTTGCAGATTGCAATGCGTAATTTTGGATATTACGTCATACTTAAAACGAAGAAAAGACCGGAACGGAAGCCGGACATACATTTCCGACAGAACGTGGCCTCACAGAGCAAACAACAACGCCCAGGAAAAAACAACAACAAGAAAACAAAACAAAACAAAACAAAAAAAAAACCGGAACGCAACTCTGCGACTGTCAAATGTAATGTCCTGAGAAAGCACGCTCATCCTGATAATAATATGGCTTGATGTGACTGGTAACAATATGGCTTGATGTAACCAAAAGGACAAATTTCGCTCACAGATCTAAATAACGTATAATAAGTACCTAATTAACACTGCCTTGGAACACAACATTAAAAAAAGAAAAAAAAAGAAAAAAAAAGTGAGGTTTCAAAATACGATATATATAATGTATAGGGTTGGGGGTGGGGTGGTAATCGACTGTCATCTTTGCAGATCTAAAAACTGAAATATCGTGTGTTTTTTTTTACATTCATCAATGTGCTACCACAAACAAGTCTCGATTGGTCGGGAATGGTTTCTGACTGACAGTTTTTGTCAAAAATGATACAGGCCAGGGCGAATCTATACACCCACTAATCATTTCTCGTCGTCCATGGTGTTTCTGTGCCAGTCAAGGAAAAGTAATGCAATATCAAGGTGTCGAAGCCAAGAGCGATTTGCAGTGTGTTTTTCTTTTGTCCATACCCACAGCAGTCGCCAGTATAGTTGTCCGTGTCTGTTATGAATTAACACACATTGATTGCAAATAATTCGTATTTATTTTCTCTACGGTATCTGCTAAAAAGAAGAAGAAGAAAAAAAAGGGGGGGGGGGGGGGATGTAATTGTATATATATCGGTGACAATACTTTTTTATTTATATTTTTTAAGAATTCATTTGTTTGTTTATTCATCTATTTATTTATTTACTTATCTTTTTTCTCTCCATAAATTGTACACTTATATGCTCTGAAAGCAGATTTGTGAGATCCACTGCTATTATGTGAACTGAGTTTCCTTCGAAACAAAAATATTTATTGTTTGTCAAACATTTCTGGCGTATAAACGCCACTGCAAAATGGTTAGAAATATATAACAATATGTCTTCTTCTTTCTCTGTCTCTGGACCATATAATTGGAATGAACTTCCTCTTTCGCTTCGTCAGGTCTCCACACTCAGCTCTGTAAAGTCTGGCCTTAAAACCCACCTCTTCCTAAAATAGCCTCCCTTCCCTGCCTCTCCTTTGTCAGTCTTCAGTTGTTGTTTTTTTTCCCCAGTTTTAGAATTCAGTTATGCATGCCTTTGAATGACTGGTGCGAAAGCACTTTGATTTGTCTCTGCACAAGATTCAGCGCTATATAAATATAATAATTATTAACTATTATTTTTCTTCCATCGTTGTGGCCGCAGTTATCATGTTGACTATTCTGTCACTTTGAGGGGAGGTCGGATGCGCACTGGGAAAAAAAAAAAAAAAAAATCTGGGCTACTGGGGGAGACTGGAGGTCCGCGACACGAACGTGTCAATGGTCTTGGCCTCCATGACTTCATGGGGAAGGTCGTTCCAGTCACTCTCTGATGGTCCGCGGCGGTAGGAAGGACGCCTGCTGATACTGGGTCCGGCACCGAGGCAGAGTGGTGAGCTGCTGGTTCAGTTGTGGCTTCTTCTCTGGCGAGCGGGCAATGGTTTGAGCTTGACCCTGATGCTGCCAATGGTGATAGTCTCATGCTGGATGCGCGGTACAGCGGCATGGAAAGGCGGACAGTCCGGCGCCGGCCTGGATTTGTATTTGTATTTCTTTTTATCACAACAGATTTCTCTGTGTGAAATTCGGGCTGCTCTCCCCAGGGAGAGCGCGTCGCTACACTACAGCGCCACCCATCAGTGTTTTCCTGCGTGCAGTTTTATTTGTTGTTCTTATCGAAATAGATTTTAGTTCTACAGAATTTTGCCAGAAACAACCTTTTTTGTTGCCCGCGGCGTGACCCGGGTTCTTTTACGTGTGCTAAGTGCATGCTGCACACGGAACCTCGGTTTACTCGTCTCATCCGAATGACTAGCGTCCAGACCACCACCCAGGTCTAGTGGAGGGGGAGAAAATATCGGCAGCTGAGCCGTGATTCGAACCAGCGCGCTCCGAGATTCTCTCGCTTCAGTCCTAGGCGGAAGCGTTACCTCTGGGCCATCACTCCATTCTAGGGAGGGCCACCGCAGTTCGTTGATCACGACTGAAATGTTGCGGTAGAGCCTCAGTCATGACGGCGGAACCGGGCTGCACGACGCTGAACAGACTCCAACCTGTCAATGTTCTGCTGCGTGTGGGGATTCTGCATACTGCAGTGGCGTACTCTAGGACAGGCCGCACGAAGGCCTTGTACGCCGTCTCCGTCAGTGATCCCTCGCGAGCCAGTCTTCAGGTTGCGGCACAAGAACCCAAGAGTCTTGTTGGCCTTGGAGCACACGGTGTCGACGTGCTAGCTCAGGTCTTTCATGATGGTGACGCCCAAGTACTTGGCACTGTCAAAAAACAAAACAACAACAACAACAACAAAACAAACCCACAACCAGCAGCTCGCTCTGCCTCATACACATATTGTGTTATGATACACTGACATGAAATTTATTTGATCAAAATTGTATGTATGTATGTATGCATGTATGTATGTATGCAAAACATGCATGTGTGTATAATATGCATGATCTTTGTCATTTAGATATATATAAAGAACGTACCGAACATGTTAAATGCATACCAAGCCTGTATGCGCCTAAATCTGACATGACGTGATATTTGGGTAATTTACTTTGCACAAAACTTTTTCCCCCCACACAATCACAACAAACAATGCCTTCATTTCTGCTGTACGTATAATCTGTCTTCAGGATAACAACTTCCGCTTTGCAGATAAAACTCAAGCGAAAGTTTCGATCCAATTTGTTTTGGTTTTTCAAGCTGTGTTTTTCAATGAACAGTTTAACTGAAAGTGAAACAAATGAACAACACAACAATGTCAACACACAGACGCCGTAGAAAAACGGAACCTGCACAAGATAATGAAAGTGATGCATTTCTACCGGAGCCAAAAAGAACATCGAAGCGAAAGAGAAACCGCAAAGTTGTTTTCGAGGATCCGGAGACCGTCGGACAGTGGACTTCAGTCGGAGCTTCTAGAGGACTGTCATCGGATGCTGATATTGCCAGTTTCTTGCTTAGTTTGTGAGTCTGCCATTACACTATACAGACAGTCACACACAGAGAGTATACACACATGCGCACACACAAACACACACACACGTCTTGTTCAGTATTAATTTTATCTATTTTTGTTTGCTTTTTTTTTGTGTGTGCGTGGTTTCATGTAACTTTGCATGCGTGTCTTATAAACCTTGTTCAGGTTTAATTGACATTAAAACTGATTCTGATTCTGATTCTGATTCACACGAAGACAGAGTTTCTGACATACACTGATACAGTATTCACACAAAGTTGCCTGCAGTGTGTTCACACATTCATACACACACACTCTATGTCTCAGTTTCTGACATATGCAGTGGACACAGACACAGTGATATGCAATGCGCGCGCATACACACACACACACACACACACACACACACACAGAGTGGCATACACACACACATGCACACTCACACACACACACACACACACACAGAGTTTCAGACATATGGTTCACACACAGTGACATGCAGTGTGTACACACTCACACAAACACACACTGTCTCTCTCAGTTTCTGATGTATGCAGTGCACACACACACACACACACACACACACACACACACACACATACATGTATGCATACATACTGTTTTGTGTACCATGCCACAATTTTTGATGTTTTGATTTAAATATTAAAAAAATAAAATCCATAATCAGAGATCAACCACAGAATGGAAAATAATAAATTAATATAAATGATTAATATTTTTTGTGTCTCCTTTGTTTCCAAGCCATTTGATATCTATCTATATTGATTCAGTGGTAGTCACCCTTACTAAATAACATATAACATAAGACAAGAAGAATTTAACCCCCCAAAAATATTTGTTATAAATATAAGATTATTTTCTGTTGGCACAATTATAACAGGTGGACAGGCTATTACTAGCATTAGTATCATTAAGATTAGTATAAAGGAATATGTTAAATGCACTCGCACTTTGTGTAAGATATAACATACAATGAGAACTGAGACTTACTACTACTACTAGTGACAGCAACACATTTTTCCTGGCAACTAAGGTGAGCTCTAGAGAGAGGCGTGACCATTCTGTTGGGTCACAGCTTAGATCAGACATCTGATCTTTTTTTTTTTCTTTTTTTTCTCCAATTTTTGTGATGAATTTCAAGCAGATGAAGTGTAATATGTATGGATCAGTTGGCACGCTTTGGTGCTTCTTTGAAACTAAACTGAAACCTGGCAAAATTGTACAGAAAAATATACAGGAGTTTGTGTATTATATATACATATACATGTATATACATATATTTTGGGAGCACACTCATACACACATGAAAACAAAAATATTGGTAGGTTCAACTCTGTGGTTTCGCTTTTTCTGGGGAGAACAGCCAGGAGTTATCATGGAGAATTTATATACTGTGGCAACAAAGTAGAGCAGTAAAAATTGTTAGAAGATAAATAGATAATTTTTTTAAAAAGAAGAAAAAAAAGGTATATGCATATATGTATATGTATATATGCACTCACACAAGTAAGACAATATATTACTCAAACACACACACACACACACACACACACACATGGTCTATTAATTTCAGTTTGATTATTATTATTATTATATATAAGTTACTATTGTGTTTCTGTGTGTTTGTAGGTATTCAGAGAGAAGGGAGAAAACAGCACAGCCGGAGAGCAGTTGCATCCATTGTGGTGCCTCCATGGTTTTGTGCTGCCTTGACTGCAGGCGCCCATCATCGCAGGCTCCGCCCACAATGTCACAGTTTGGACCTTCGAGGAACCCGCCCCCCCAGGCAGTGACGACAACAGACTCGAACCTGTCATCATCAGCATCGTCTGTGTCAGTGTTGGGGACGAGAACTGAATTTCCCTGTGTGGGTCAGGAAAGCTTGAGAGCTGCCAGTGTTGAAGACAAAGGGACTTCAAAGAAAGCAAGGAGCGAGAGTGATAACAGTGAGACAGCATTTCCTCGGCCAGACCCTTCAGACGTGACCAATCATCTTGAGGAATGTGAGCAAGATGGTCTGCACTGCAGTGGTTTAGTCGGTCCTTTTCACCACCATCACCATGACAAAAAGAAACATTCCGGTGAGTGTTTTAGCAATGTGTATGGTGAAGAGACGGATTACTGTGCGCAGGTTACACAACCTGACATGCCTTCTTCAGCCCAGGGTGGTCACACCTCCCAAAGGGAGGAGATGTATTCAGAGTCTGTAGCACTGGGGGTTGAAACCAAGCAAGAAAGTGAGATTATAGTACCAGACTTTCCAGATCATGCAGAACTCCAGGAGTGTTCTTCACCCCATGCAGAAGCAGAACAATGCATCTGCCCAGTCTGCCATCAGATCCTGCCTTCCAGCCAGCACAGAAGCCACATCAGGACCCACTACAGCTCTCAGGAAGAGGAGGGGGTGTTCTCCTGTAGCGCATGCGCCAAAACCTTCCCCCACTTTCACACGTTTTACAACCACGTCAGGCTGGCGGCCAATGACCAGCGGTGCGGTCAGTGCGGGGATGTGTTCGTGTCCGGCTGCCAGGTAGGACGACACCGGAGACAGCACGCGCGGGAGAGGGACCGGTTTTGCGAGCAGTGCCAGCGGTCGTTCCCGGCCATGACCAAGAAAGACTTTGACCGCCACCTCAAGAAGCACCAGAAGAAACTGAAGGGGAGAACAGCCAGTGATGCGGTGCTGTGCCCGCACTGCGGCAAGGTGTTCAAGAACAAGGACTGCCTCAACACCCACATGACCTACCACAACAAAGACAGCCCCTTCCCCTGCCCCCTTTGCCCCAAGGCCTTCAAGAACAAGGCCTGTCTCCGGCAGCACATGCTCTTCCACGGTGAGAAGACCCAGCAGTGCGAGATCTGCGGCGCCAAGTTCTACAGGAAGGTGGGGCTCAGGCGACACATGCAGAAACACACGGGGAAGGAGTTCGCCTGCGAGGAATGCACACGGCGCTTTTTCTCCCTGTCAGAGCTTCAGGTCCACGTAGAGTCAGTCCACAAAGGGATCCGCCGCTTCCCTTGCAGCCTGTGCGAGCTGAAGTTCTACAAGGCGGCCAGCCTCAAAGTTCACATGAGGACCCACACAGGAGAGAAACCATTCAGCTGTGACCTGTGCCAGGCCAGCTTCGCTATGGGGGAGGCACTGCGGAAGCACAAGCGCCGGCACACTGGGGAGAAACCATTTCGCTGCGAGGACTGTGGGCAGACGTACTCGTGCCAGTACAGCTACAAGACGCACCGGCGGAAGCACCATAAGGACAGCAGGTACGTGTGCACTGACTGCCACCAGGGATTCCCGGTGCTGTCCAGTCTGACCTTCCACCGCAAGATGTACCACGATGGGGGGCAAGGTGTCTACGCTGACCGCTGCCCGTCTTCCTGACCATACGGTTGTGGAGCATCAGGGGATGACTGTGTTAAACTTGTAGTTGTATCATGTTGAACATCAGGGGATGGCCGACTTAAACTTGTAATTGTATCATGTTGAACATCAGGGGATGGCCGACTTAAACTTGTAGTTGTATCATGTTGAACATCAGGGGATGGCTGACTTAAACTTGTATCATGTTGAACATCAGGGGATGGCTGACTTAAACTTGTATCATGTTGAACATCAGGGGATGGCTGACTTAAACTTGTAGCATGTTGAACATCAGGGGATGGCTGACTTAAACTTGTAATTGTATCATGTTGAACATCAGGGGATGGCTGACTTAAACTTGTATCATGTTGAACATCAGGGGATGGCTGACTTAAACTTGTAGTTGTATCATGTTGAACATCAGGGGATGGCCGACTTAAACTTGTAGTTGTATCATGTTGAACATCAGGGGATGGCCGACTTAAACTTGTAGTTGTATCATGTTGAACATCAGGGGATGGCTGACTTGTAGCATGTTGAACATCAGGGGATGGCCGACTTAAACTTGTAGTTGTATCATGTTGAACATCAGGGGATGGCTGACTTAAACTTGTATCATGTTGAACATCAGGGGATGGCTGACTTAAACTTGTAGCATGTTGAACATCAGGGGATGGCTGACTTAAACTTGTAATTGTATCATGTTGAACATCAGGGGTTGACTGTTAAACTTCTAGTATGTTCAACATCATGGGAAGGCTCTGTTTGACTTGCATGTTGAACATCAGGGGATGACTAGTAAATTTGTAGTACTCATATTGAACATCAGGAGATGACTGTTAAATTTGTAGTGCTCACATTGAACATCAGGGGATGGCTATGTTATTCTTGTAGCATGCTGAACATCAGAGGTTGATTGTTAACTTAAACTTGTAGCATTTTGAACATCAGAGGATGGCTGTTAAACTTGCAGCATGTTGAACATCAGGGGATGACTCTCTTAAACTTCTTTAGTTCTTATATATGTGTTAAACATCAAGGGGTGATATGTTAAACTTGTAGCGTGTTGAACATCAGGGGATGACTATTTTAAACTTGTAGCATGTTGAACATCAGGGGATGGCCATGTTAGGCATGTAGCATGTTGAACATCAGTGGGTGACTACGTTATTATTGTTAAACTTGTACTGTTGTAGCATGTTGAACATCAGTGGGTGACTATATTAAAGTTGCAGCTTGTTGAACATCAGGGGATGGCTATGTTAAATTTGTAGCATGTTGAACACTAGGGGGTGGCTCTCTTAAAGTTGAACTTGTAGCGTGTTGAACATCATGGGATGACTGTTAAACTTCTAGCTTGTTGAACATCATGGGATGACTGTTATAAACTTGTAGCGTGTCGAACATCAAGGGATGACTATGTTAAACTTGTAGTATACTGAGCAGTAGGGATGACTGTTAAATTTGTGATATGTTCAACATCACGGGAAGGCTCTGTTGAACTTGTTGTATGTTGACTGTCAGCACATCAAAACATGGAAATGATTTTTCTGACTGTTCTCACACATTTATTGATAATGAATACCTTAATACTGAATATGCAAAACTGAAGTAGGCAAGCTTGCAGAAGTACAGTGCATTTGATTTATATACCAAAGTAAAGTGGAGACTGAAAGCTCTTATGGTCCAAGGGAAGGAACTGTTGTTCTTCCTTCAAGTGATGGCTGCTGTTTTTGAAATGGCTGTAAATGATGCACCTTCAAATTGCCGTGAATATATTTACATTACACACAGTGACACACATGGATAGGAAGTTGCAAAGTGTGGTGGCAAAGATATCCATACTGCTTTATTAAAACAGATGGGTCTTCAGAGAAACTGTGGGAGGGGAATGTCTGTTGTTAAATGGAAGGCTGTTCCAGATTGTCGGACTCTGAAAGGAAATAAGAGAGTAATTTCTCATCCATGAGGTAATGACAAAAGTTAATGGAGAAAATGCCCTTTCATTGCAATTGCAATTGTGTCTGTTTTCTGCTACAGTATGTTCTAAAATTTGCTGGACAAGTTGTTTCCTTTCTATTATGATAATGATGGGAATGATGCTGTTGCAACTGTGAGTGTCCATTTTGGCCTGGGATTAACATGTCAAGACTGATCTATGTTGGGTTTTTTTTAAATGTATGTGGACATCATCCAAGCCTAATGAGAGATACAAACACCTGCAGTGTTGGTCAGGAAATTAGAGCACACTCCCAAAAAATATCCTTAACATGAATTATGCTCGACTGTGTGGTCCCCGTTTTTCCATTAAATTTTGAGTTCATGGCCGTTGCACGTTCAAGTCTGGATAGGAGCCAGCCATGGGCTGAAAATGCCTACCTCTAATGGGGATTGAACCCAATATTCATGTCTGTAACACTAACCACTTCCCCACAGAAAACTTAAGACTAACACCCACACCACCTTGCAAGATCTGGTAGAAGAGAGGGAAAATTCCCCTTTTTTACTCTTGAATCTGGATTCTCTCCCTTGAGATAAACTCTGACATGGAATGGCTTGGAAGGTAATCTGGGGAATGGAAGAAGAAAGGCACTGGAATTACTAAACTTAGAAAACAGCAGTATGAAAGAGGTGTTTGGAATACAAATCTGAATAAATGTTCATTGTTGCACAAAGTATTTTGCAGGAAAGACAGGTGATTGGAACACAAATTGAAATGTATAGTATATATATATATATATGCAGTTTTTAATCATTCTGTGGGAGGAAAACAGGCTATCATTTTTCAGATTTACAATAATGGCATTCATTGATTAGTTTTTTTTTACATTTGATGTGTGACACCTTTTTGTATTATAATAAAAGGAATGATCTCGTCCAAGATTTTCAAGTACTCGACAGTCATGTTCAGCATTTTTTGCCTCAGGGTATGTGTGTGTCTGTATCTGTGTCTGGTTCGCTGGATGGGTCTGTTTTATTTCCCTGGAGGAAATTCAGTTTTTTAAAGAACACACACACAATGAACCACTTACTACTGGTGACTGAGAATGCTGTTGCCTTTGTGGAATATGTAATACTGCTGTTACACGTGTTGCAGGACAGAATATGTAATACTGCTGTTACAGGTGTTATGCTGTTGTTACACATGTATTACAAGTTGATAAAATTTCAGATATTTGTGCTGTTTTCTAAATCTGTTGCACATTCATATTTGAATAGATGTAGATATGCTTAATTCTAACCATTTGTTTTTTTTTAAACAGCTTTTTTACAACTGAAAAAAAAAACACACAATAAAACTGACATAATTTAAGTTTGTTATTGTTTGTGCATGTAAGTGCTTGTGAGCTACTAATTTTCACAAACCTCTGAATCATGTTCAGTGCAACTCACAGATGCAAACATGATTTTCTATGGAGAATGATTTTGTCCTTAACGTTTATTGGTTAAGGGTTACAAAATCTGGTTTTTTTTTTATATATATATATAGCTTACTTGGACATTTATTGACAATTTTTACTATGTCAGATGGTCAGCCATGCATTAGGCACTGTATTTTTCTACAGAATTTTTGCCAGGGACAACCCTTTTGTTGTCATGGATTCTTTGATGTGCGCTTAGTGCATGCTGCACACGGGACCTCAAGTTGGTCTTATCCAAATGACTAATGTCCAGGCCACCACTCAAGGTCTAGTGGATGGGGAGAAAATACTGACAAGTTTGAGAATCTAGTGTCCAAGGCAGGCGCATTACCACTAACCCAATACTCCACTTTTATTCAGCTGAAGATGGTTCAAGGCACTAACAGGTTTAATGACACATATGTTTACAAGGGAGATTGTAAAGAAATCCATCCTTACTTTATTACATGCTGCTTAGACTCAGAACCATGTACCCCGTCAAAAGACCCACAGATTTCAATTTTGCAAGGAGGCATCATTGTGTTCGGGCAAATCCATATGTTAAACCACATCTGCTAGGCAGATGCTTAACAGCAGCATAAGGCTTGTCGGGCCTCGAGTGCATGCACATATATATCTTTTATGTATATATATATATAGATATGTGTGTGCGTGTGTGTACCAATCACAGTGGATATCTTCCATAGAATTTTGCCAGAGGACACCACTTTTGTTGCCATGGGTTCTTTTACAGTGTGCCAAGTGTGTGCAGCACACAGGACCTTGGTTTGTAGTCACATCCAAATGACTAGACACTTTGATTTTCCAGTCTTTGGAGAAAGGGGCTACCCAGACCCTCACACTGTATTGGCAGATAAGGGTCTTAACCATTCTGCCACCTTCCTCCGACACAGGACACAAGCTGAATGCTCGCTCCAGCCACTCAGCTGCCCCATCAGTCAGTCACTTCATACTGGGTAATTTTGATTTCATATTATTTGTTTTGTGTTTTGGTTTTTGTTGTCAAAAGTTTTTTTTGTCGATTTCATTTTGGTGTCACGTGGGTATTTTTGTTTGTTTTTTAAATAAGTTTTTGTTAGTTTTGTTGTCACAAATCTTTCTGGTTTTGTTTTATTGTATCCAGTTTTGTGTTGTTTTGTTATATCCAGATATTTTGTTATTGATTTCGTTTCTTTGTCACAAGTTTCTTGTCATTGATTTTTTTTTTTTTTTTTTTTTGGTCGTTATAAACTTTTCCTGATTTTTTGTTTTGTTGCTCGTAATCCTTTTTGAGGGGGAGGTTAGGGGTGGTGGTGGTGGATGGATCAGGATAGAAAAGCCGAGACCGAAAGAAAAGAGACCCAAGACCAACCATGCTATGTACGGATCTGAAAGTGGTGGAGTGTATTGCTACAATGTAATGCTCTCTCATTCAGTCAGTCAGGCTGCCTGCTGGTCCTGCATGGGCCCAGGCGCCGTTCAACTGTAATAAACAGCGGATTTTTTCTCTCCATTCTTCTGTCTTTTCGTCTCATAATAAACACAAACACGTGTACACATACAGCAGGCTCTGATACACTTTTTGTTTAATTTTTTTTTTTTTAAACAAGAATAACAAACTCCTTATGATCTAACATTCAAGCAACTATCCCTTTTGTTTTCTTTTCTTTTTTTATTGCATTTCTGAACAACTCGTTTAAAACTCTTTTTTCACTGGAAGCCAAACTATAAATGAATGCTTTGCCAAAACGCCAAGGTCTTGTTGTGGTGATCTAAATAAGTATTCGTCAACTGTTCATTCTTTCCTTTCCCTTCCTCGTACGTCTTTGTCTCCCTCCCCCCTCCCACCACCACCCTTTCTGTACTCAAAGCTATAAACAACTTAATGTAAGAAACAAGCGCTCTAACTAAAACAGCATGTCGCAGTGAAGAACTGGACAAAGGGCTGGCCCTGCATGGGTACCGCCTCACGCCTTTTCCCTGAAACAGAAAGGAAACCAAATGAAGGGAATTTTTTTTCTTGATTAGGGCGATGAGATAAGTAAAAACACACATTGCTGGTGTTTTTTTTTCACCCAACACTGTGGGACAATTAAAAACTAGAAAAACAAGTGCGCATGAAAAAAAATGAAAAAAAAAAAGAAAAAAAGAGGAAAAAGAAAAAAAGAAGACAGCAAACACACAGACAGAATTATCAACAAGAAATGAAAATCAAACAGTAAACAACAAACAAAATGTCAAATAAATGCCAACTACGAAAGGCAAAACATAAAACCCACACGCACGCGCGTACATATACACACCTGCACAAGCATGCACACACACACACACTCTCTCACATGCATGCACGCATATAGAAAGCAGCTGATGGCAGACAAGTCATGATTTTATGTAAAGACACACTGATAAGTTCTATGAACGTATTTGTCTATGTATTTATTCATCCATTCAACCCATCTTTTGTAACTCGACTTGAATCGAGGCCGGCTGATTTACGAATCGTTGCTTCCAACCCGAGCAGCTGACAGCACCTACTGATTTATTTGATTGTTTATACATTCCCTCTTTTGAGAGGTTGGTTCTAATTATACTTATCAAAATATAACCCTGCCGACCACGGAGGAGGCCTTATTACACCCGGAATATCATCAAATGAAAATGCAAGACCAAAACACACAAGTTCCACAGGCTTTTAAAAAAACAACATGGCGTTTGGCAATCTATGACGTGACTAATTAAAAAATCATGCTGCTTATAGCCCAGCAGACAGCAATGGGGGGAGGGGTGTGGGTGTGGGGGAGTACTGTAAAGTTGACAGGACTTTTTTTTAAATTGTACGCGCGCAGTTGTGACCTTGACTTTTGACCTCCCACAGTGACTTCTTGAAGCGTTTTGTCCGTAACTAATCCTGGTGGCAGGTTTGATGAAAACTGGATCAAAATGGAAAACCAAGCGCAATCGTATCTCCCCCCCCCACCTCTCCTATACTGTGACCTTGATCTCGACTAATGGGTTTCTGAGGTCACCATTGCCCACCACTTCAAGATCGTATGCAAGACCTTATATCTTTTATATCTACAGGCTTTTGCTATTATCATTTTATCAGTGACGTGAACGAGGCATCTGGCTGTCATAATGGTAAGTCACTGTACCACGTTTGATGACAACTGGATTGTAATACATAAAGCTTTATCGAGCCCCCCTTTCTGTTTTGCTAAATGACCTTGGCCTTTGACCTCTCACTCTCCTCAACACATCACCATAAAAAGAAATACCTCGGAAAAGTCTTATTCATACCTACCATCCTACCAAATTTGGTACTTGTGCCACTTCGGGTTGCTGAGGGGAAAAAAAAACGCCGACGTAAGTTTACCAAAGACAGACACACGAACAACCGAGATATGGTTAGATACAATCGACTTTATTTACAGTAAGACAATAAACGATACTGAGCTTTGTGTCCGCCCTATACCGTGTTTACATTTCACTAATTAATCGTTGCAGCGGCCTTGCAAAGCATTCCGCACACAGCATACAGACACACTCAAAAAGATACACGGTAAAAAGGTGCAAATTAAAAAAAAAAAATCAAAAAAAATCAACACACACAAAAAAAAAGAAGAAAAAAAAAAAGAGAAAGGGATAAAACAAATGGAGAGAGAGAGAGAGAGAGAGAGAGGAACCGAAAACGATTACATTAATTTTCTGGCACAGAACTTCAAGGAAACGTACAGTGACACGCCAGGCATCTTTTCTGGGGCACTTGAGGAAAAGGACCCGGACGAGAGGCAGAGATGTTTAAAGTAAATGATCATGTTATAGAATATTACGTATTACTGAATAGCATAAAGAGAACACACACGTGACATACACGAGCGCGCATGCACACACATGCACCAACACACACGCACAAACATAGAACACCCGAACAGACTCACAGAACACACACACTCACAAAGAAAGAGAGAGAGAGACGGGACACATTTCGTCAAATATCACTTCAAGATAAAAGACGTTAAAGTGAACACGCACACGCGCGCTAACACACACACACTACGTTTCATCTTATATCACTTAGAGTTAAAAAAAAAAAAAAAAAAGACGTTAAATTGAATACCACTACTTCTAGTTCTAGAACATCACACTCACACACTCACCCCTTCCCTCACCTGTCAGTCAGTCACTAGTCACACCCTCCTTTCTTCACATACTGGTGGATAACCACAAGGAAGGGCAGGTTGAAGCCACTGACGCAGTACAGGGTAAAGTACAGCGTCAGCTTGTAGTGGTTGCCCAGCTTGAAGGGCAGCGTCTGTACACACACACACACACACACAGGACACTGCTTTGGGATCTCCTGCCATACCGTAACATAAAAAACACAAATCAACCGAATGACACGAGCTGTAAAGTAAGCGACCGAAGCCCAAATGTGCTTGACCACGAACTGATAAGGCCAGATTGCTAGCACGCACACTCAAACCATTATTCTGTGGTGGTGGCGCCCTCAAGTGGGATAGAAATCCTACTGTGTATGATAATCGTGTCCGACGACGACCATCAGAACAGCAGAGGAGGCAACTGCTGTCCACACTATAATGGCGAGAATTTGACTCAAATGACGTGTCTGGGATGGCTCCCAAAGGCAAACTGGCAAGACTGCAGCTCTATTAGAACCATTGCAATACTGCGGTCTCCTTGTTTGAGAGTTATAGTCCGTCACAAAAGACTTAAGTTGTTTGCAAATTCCCACTGGAGTGGAGAAAGCATTGGCCATGCAGCTCCCACTTTACTGTTAGCTCCAACTCATGTCAATCTCTGATAAGATAGTCGGGGCTGCAGTAAATTATCTCCTCTGCTGTTAATTATCTCATCTGCTGGTCTGACAGTCAACGTCGGACACGACTATCAAATATAATTATATACATACATACTGTATTGTTATCACTGATACTTATATGGCACATATAATCGGTGAGAGATCCAAGCTGTGAGCGCTTTACAAACACGGAATCATTTGAGCAACAGGCTGCCTATCTGCCTGGGTACAACCGACTGACATCTGTCTTTTGGCGCTCACCAGTTGTTTCCTGTGCCATTCAGTTAGGCTTCAGTGAGTCACACGCACGCACACGTGTATTTATCAGTCATGTGTTGTATTTTTTCATTTTTTGTTTCCCCCCAGTAAAAAACAACAACCTTGACTTGAACATGATAAACACAATCATACACAAAGTGGCGTACAACATTAGACATGTAAAACCATCGCCAACTCTCTCCCCTCCTCTCCCTCACAACCTTTTCCCATCGCCACCCCACCCCCCCTCCCCCCAATCAAAGAGTGTTCCTCTCCGCTGGACAAAGGATCGAGGGGCGGACAAACGGACATTTTTCAGCTTATGTGCATACATAGAATGCTGCAGATGTATATATACCTACAAACTGGTGGTTTTAATGAACGTGCTAACCATATGCTCGCCGGTAAGTAAATAAGCTATATCAACCAACTGGTGTCTGTATCAAGTTACACACACAGCTGCTAACATACTGGCATCGAGACAAAAACTTATCAAGATAAAGATTCTACCTCCCACCCCTCTGCCACATACACGAACACACATGTGCCGATGTAACCTTGCCAATCTCCCTCCTCACGAGGTCTATCTATTCTCCCTGCTCTTTCTCTTTACCTTCTTTTTTTTAGCGTCTATTTTATTTATTTTTCTTTCTTAAATTCATATCTTCTGTTCTGGAACTGGTAGGTATGACACATGAGCTTTGTAGCGTTCGCCTGTAATTGTTTAAAGTGTTGTTAAAACAAGGTGGTCTAGCAGGATGCGCGCATGTTTGAATGTGTCTGTGAGAGTTTGCGTTTAGCAGTTTGTATATCATATTGATGCGTGCGCCAGTCCGCTTGCCCAAGTTCAAGTTCTGATTTCATGTTTCATGCGATAGTTCACTGGCTTCTCTTTCTCGCTCTCTGAGGGCTCCTCTGTGCTTTCTTTCGCCACCTCCTTTCTGTGTTCCAGCCCCCATCCCTCTCTCTCTCTGCGTGCGTTCGTCACTCTCACGTCCACCACTGTTGTGGAGCGGAGACCTGGTGGATCGAACACCCGACGAAGAAGCAACTGGGGGTCCCTGGTTCGATTTTCGTAAGGTCCGTTTCCTTTCTCTTCTTTTTATTTTAATTAAAAAAAAAAAAAAAATAAAAATTAAACACTGCATCTTGAACCCCCACCCCTCCCACTACCCTACTTCCCACCCCTTCCCTAGGCCTTGGGTGGTGGTTAATTAAGGTGGTAGTCTTTTCGGATGAGACGATCGACAGACTGAGATCCCGGCCGGCGAATGCAACATGGTGCACTTCAGTGGCAGCATGTGAAAGAGCCCACATACGGCGATAAGAGTTGTTCCGGGCATATTCTGCACAAAATCCGCTGCAACACACACACACCACACGCACAATGCGCGGACAGAAGGAAAAAGGGTGTCAAAAGCTATGGCGACGCGCTCTCTCCTGAAAAAAAACAACAACAACAATAAACAAACATAAAAAATGAAGAAGCCCATATTTACACTGACAGAGAGTAATGCAATTCCCGTCAAGCAGTGGAGTGGGACGTCATAAATACATGTTCTGTGAGCCGAAGACTTCCATTACATGCATCACTGAATGCTATCAATCGCCACCTCCTCAGTCCCCACCCTACCCCACCCCACAAGAAAAACAAACGGTAACGACGGTACAGCAAGGTGAGTGCTGTGAACTTGAAAAAAAAAAAAAAAAAAGTTTAGAAGTTATATCTATTAAAACTTCTGACAAGACCACTGCGAATTATGCTCCTTTAACAACACCAGGCAATGTGCAGAAAAAAGAAAAAAAAAAGAAGAAAAGAAAACCACTACATACAAATACACGTACGCACACACACTTTCACATACACACACGCATATACGCACGCCAACCTCCCCCCCCCCCCCGAAAAAAAAACCCCACACAAACAACACCCCCCCCACCCCCACAAAAAATCCACCCCTTTCAGACATGTAAAACATGGACCCCTATTGCCGCAACTGTCATCTGCCCACTCGAGAGGAAAATGTTTGACATGAAGACTGACTTGAATGGCCTTGGGTCATGTACCACTCCCCCTACTCCCAACGCCACGCCACCCCACTCTCTCTTAATGTGACATCCGGATTCTTTTTATTGGTTTGTTTGCGTCAGTTTTTTCTTTCTTTGTCGCACAGGTTACCCGCTCAAGTCTCTCTCTCTCTCCCCCCCCCCCTCCCCCCCAGTGTGTGTGTGGGTGTGTGTGCGTGTGCACGCATGCGTGCATGTACAATCTTCACAACTCTGTGCAGTCAATAAATAAAATTTATACAGCCAGCTGCACGCTTCTCTGCACTTTGCTGGACTACGTGTGTAGTTGCACGTCAACTTAGCGGGGTGGGGCGGGGCGTCAAAAAGGGGATGTGCGCAATGGCAACTGAGCTAAACTCAACTGTAGAGACGTTACAGGGAAATAAAGCAAACATCCCATGCGGTGTCGTTGGCTGTTCGCAAAAAGGCAGGCGTAGTCGAGCCTGTGCGCGCTTCCTGGTTGACTAACAGGGGCTACAGTATAATAAAACGAAACTGGGGCAGTCTTTTTCTCCCTTGTTCAAGGTCTTCGTGACATGACACGCATTCTCTCCCTCTCTCGGACACATCTTAGTCACAAACGCGCGCGCGCGCACACACACACACACACACTACACGCAGAAACACACACACACACACATACTCACATGACATGGGAGCATACAACTGCGTGTGTGCACGTTCATGTGCATGTGTGCATTGCACGCGCGTGTCAGTGCCCACATGCATTAATGTGTCCGATAAAATACGATACGAAACACCATCTCCCAATTTCGCGGGAAGCTAGTATTAATTCTATTTCTAATCACGTGAACGGCCAAAACACTACAACACGGTTGTTCAACGTTTGACGTTTTACAAACGAGCTATTATGCGTTTCCAAGGAGGCTTCGTGTCTTCAGAAAAAGGCCAGAAGAACAAGGCTTGGTACAGATTCGTTTGATTTCAATCTTGTGGCATCGTTCGGTCGTGGACGGACGGTGGACACCTCGCTTCGTGCGTGAAAAGCTGGCCGTGTCTTAACACTCACAGGACAAATGAGACAGATTACAGCCCATTTCTTTCTCTGAGAGAGAAACGAAATGAAACGAAATGAATGGAGTTTTATTTCAAGAGGGAAGTGGAATAAGCATGATCACTTTTTTTAACATTTAAGCATTCTGGGCAAAATGGGGAAAAAAAATTTTAATTAACTTTTTAAAAGTAAAAAAAAAAAAAAAAAAAAATAAAAACGAAAAAAATATGTAGATAAAATAAAGGACATTTACATGTCATATTCCATATATACAAGAACAGAAAGAGTAGAAAGGGCGGGGTGAGGGGGGGTATGGAGAGAGAGAGAGACAGAGACAGACAAACAGACAGAGACAATTGGAGTGGAAAGTTGAGAGAGAGGGAGACAGACCAACAGAGATAACAAAGAAATGATACATGAAACTGACTGCTGACAAGCAGTGGTTAAAGTTGAACGTATTTTTCAAGGCAAATCAACTGCCGACAAAAATGGTAGCTAGGGAAATGGGAAAAAGAGACAGAATCCGAAAAAAAAAGAAGCGGATAAATGAGATACAAATACATACGGCACTGTATGTTTGCAGAATAACACATAAATAAAAACCCAAATCTGTGGTTTTAACAAAATGTGGTCACTATGAAATCGTAGAAAATAATGCAATATCAAGCACTGCAAGTCCACTGCAATTCATTGAGCCAATTGCATTATTAACACAAATTCAGATCGAATATTCATACACTGACTTGTTCAAGCGCTGATAATAATCAAATGAGAAACAGTGACATTCCTGGCTTTGAGAGAGAGAGAGAAAAAAAAAAAAACTAATCGCGCTGCGTTTTGGACATTAATTTACAAAATGATGTTCACGTTAGCATTAAGCTCTCCTCACATCCACCCATTAATTCCACCCTCCCACATACAGATAACCATCCATGATTCTCTCTCTTCATTTTGTGCTGCGTGCCTGTGTAAATGCGTGCGCTCGCGCGCGCGCGTGTGTGCTCGTATGCGTCGAACGTAATGGTTTAAACATGATTGTACACACACTTGTAAATACACCAGCTTTAGTTAGGCACTGCCAACGGGCTATTATGTTGAGGTCAGAAAAACACAAAACGTCTCTGGTCCAAATCCCCAAAACGATCACTTCAGAACAAAGCGTCGAAAAACAAAAACAAAAAACAGAAAACGTGGAAAATACTGATGGAACGGAGAGAATGTAGACTGATCAATCGTGTTTTTTTTCTCATTGTAGCATACTACCCGTCGAAGACTAAATAAAATTCTTATTTAGTATTATCACAACGAGACCCCCCCCCCCCCCCGTCCCCATCTCTCTCTATCTGTGTGTGTGTGTGTGTGTGTGTGTGTGTGTGTGTGTGTGTGTGTGCGCGCGCGCGCATGCATGAATCAATATAGAACAGAACTGTTATGAAGTTAAAATCAAAATCGATGTTATTTCAGTTGCTCAACGTTAAAATCTTATACGAGCTTCATGGCACTGTATTTTCCCTTTTAGATCAGGCAATATAACTGCTGACGTACTATTCCTGCTCCTCCTCCTACTAGTACTTCTACTACTTATTATTATTATTACTAGTAGTGCAAAAAGAACAAAAAACAAAAAAAGAGAAGCTAGTGAGTGAGACACTCATGTATCACGATACAAATCAACATATGTTAGCGATGTATCTACTGATTCCAAACTGACACTGAACATTCATATGTTTGTCTACTGTTGCATAATTTTGACGTGAAAAAAGAAGAAAAAAGAAGAAAGTATTGCATTGCATTGCACATTCCGTCGTGTCCTTTTCTCGCCACAAATGATTTTTTCTGCGTGAAATTCCAGCTGTTATCCAGACTGAGGTGTCACAACTGAATGACGCTACCGTATTTTTTTTCCGTCGTGTTGTTCAAAAGGACATGGGTCGATTTGTATCATTAGTGACTTTTTGACCCAAGTGTACCAAGAACTAGTACTCCTTTACCCCCCTGTGACCGTTTCGAGTGCTACATGCATTTTCGGCTTATCGTCTCACCCGCAAGACTCAAGTTCTACTGGTGAATGGAATTAAGTGCACGAAAGAAGCGAATCACTGTCCTTCATTTTACTGACTTCTGTTGCTTAAATGGATGCGCCAACTACAACAAATGATACTTACCACATCATTCTAACAGAAGGAATATGATTTTTAAAAATATATATTAAGAATATAACTTATAAATAAATACAAATATTAAAATCTGAAATGAAAGGCTGTCAATTTAACAAATGTAAACTTTTTTTAATCAGAAGACTAATATTGTAAAAAAAAAAAAGAAGGTAAAAAGAGAATTCAAGAATACACTGCCAAGAAAAAAAAGTGTGAATACTAACGAAAAACAAGAAAATTCAAAATAACAAAAGGAAAGGGAAAAGAATAGATTGAAGCATAGTTTAGTAGCCTTCTTATTCGGAACATTTCTTTCATCGAAAGATCACAGCTCAACAGAAACGGGACTTCTTTTCGTCAATTTGAGGTCGGCTCAGTCGTTAGATCTAAAAACGGTGGACATTTACAGATTTTCTTTTAAGCTGCTTTTTGTTTTTTTGCATGAGGGACCTCTCATTCTAACCTTTACATAAAAACGAATCTTTAGTAAACCATAAAAACTTTCGATAAACAATGTTCTGTCTCGGTTTGATATTAAACGTTCTGGGCCGAACATTAGATCTAACATTCTGCAACCAAGATTTAGATAATTAAGATGAACACTGCTAGATATTAGATTCATTCTAAATTCGCGAGTTTACATGCAGGTTCAAATGTTTTTTGTTGTTGTTTTTTTAATGAGAAATTAAAAAAGAAAAGAAAAGATGAACGAAGATAAACAATCGAAAAGGGCAGTTAACGGCCAATTTGGCCGTTGGAGAGAGGGATCGAGAGGTTGGGAAAAATCGGAAAAAACAATTCAAACAATAGTTTTGGATAAAAAAAAAACCCCAAAACAACAACAAAACATACCGATCCTGGTACTCCATGCTGCTGCCAGGGTTGATGGGTTGTTGACGCACTTGTTCGGGTGCTGGTCTTCAAAGCCCTGGGCGCTATACCTGGACGAGAGAAAAGCAGACGAGAAACCGCCAATCTTCCAACTGTCGCCATCTTGCAATGCTGCACCCTCACGTACACCAGTGACGCGATCACAGTTTCACAACTTTTTTTTTCTTCTCTCTCTCTCTCTCCTTTTCAGTTCCGCGTCACATACATCGACACATACAGGCCTGATTTAGATATGTCTGTGGTCTCACGCAGATTTCCTGTTCGTTTTCTTTCCCAAAACTTTTCGATTGGCACACGCAGCGCACGCGCAAGCTCCAAGCGCGCACGCGCACGATCGCTTCGCGGAAATGTGGCTATGAATTGATAAAGGATCACTTTATGGTGACCCTTCATCGAAATATTTCCGTGTGTCAGATTCGACATTGTCGTCAAATATGCGAAAAAAAGGGGGTGGCGCTCGCACTGCAGCGACGCGCTCTCCACATGGATAGCTGCCCGAATTTCACACAGATAATCTGTTATGAAAAAGAGTAATGCAATGCAAATTAATGCAATGCCATGCAATCCAATACAATACAGTGCTTTTTCAAGACAGAGTTTTTAATACAATACAATACAGTTTTTGTTGTTGTTGTTGTTATTGTTGTTTAATGATCACAGCGGCCGTATGAACTGAGCCAAAGCGGATGTGGAATTTCTTCTTTTGTTTGAAATTTAAGGACTTGAAATTTGAATGGGCAATGTTTGGGGGGAAAGAAGAAGAAGAAGAAGAAGAAGAAGAAGAAGAAGAAGAAGAAAATCATGATATTCATGAACCAACCGCCCACCCACTTGGCGAAGAAGTCACCGCCATGGACCAGGAGGTCGATAGTTTGAGTCCCGTCGATCAGAGCCGTATCATTGTGAGGGTTTTGTTGTTGTTGCTGTTGCTGTTGTTGTTGTTGTTGTTGTTGTTATCATTGTGAGGGTTTTGCTGTTGTTGTTGTTGCTGCTGCTGTTGTTGTTTTTGTCCTTCACATGTTGCTAAAATTTCCTGAACAACACAGCAGGTATTTGTATTCCTGGCTTCTGGTTGACTAGGGGATATGACGTGGGAGCACAGAGCACTTCCTATTCATACGTTAGTGTGTGTGTGTGTGTGTGTGTGTGTGTGTGTGTGTGTGTGTGTGTGTGTGTGTGTGTGTGTGTGTGTGTGTGTGTGTGTGTGTGTGTGTGTGTGTGTGTATGTGTGATTCATGTCATGTTCTCATATCACCCAGGTTCAGCATTTAAGTGGTTAAAGTCGACAGAACTTCTAACTTTGATCGCCTGGTCCGTGGTCCGTGGACTTTTTTTTCAGAAATAAGTTTCCCAATGTTTATCAGGAATCCGTTATCAGTTTCATTGACGGATAAACCTTCACACGCACACACACACACACACACACACACACACACACACACACGCACGCACACACACACACACACACACACACACGCACGCACGCACGCACACACACACACACACACACACACACACACACACACGCACACACACACACACACACACACACACGTGCGTGTGCGCGAGCACATACTACACTACACACACACGCATACGCACACACACATTCCCCGCGGATTGGGCGATGAAGCAATGAAGCAAAAGCCCACACACTTCAACGTGAATTCTATTGTCCATGTCATGCTCTCTCTCTCTCTCTCTGTATGTGTCTCCGTCTCTGTCTTTCTTTCTATCTCTCTGTCTCTGTCTCTGTCTCTGTCTTTCTCTAAATGTGACGGTCACTTCATTTAAATTACAGTCTAATCCGGAAGGATGTTTGATTGATGCGAAGTCTTTCCACCGCCCTGTTAGTGAATCTCTTCTTCTTCTTCTTCTTCTTCTCTCCATTGTTCTTCTTCTCTTCTTCTTCTCTCCATTGTTCTTCTTCTTCTTCTTCTTCTTCTTCTTCTCTCCATTGTTCTTCTTCTTCTCTCCATTCTTCTTCTCTCCATTCTTCTTCTTCTTCTTCTTCTCTCCATTCTTCTTCTTCTCTCCATTGTTCTTCTTCTTCTTCTTCTCTCCATTGTTCTTCTTCTCTTCTTCTTCTTCTGCTCCTCTTCCTCCTTTTCCCCATCATCCTCTTTTTTCTTCATCTTCTCCTCTTTCTTCTCCTCGTTCACATCATCTTCGCCGTCGTCGTCGTCGTCGTCCTCCTCCTCCTTCTTTTTCTTCTTTGTTCATGGGCTGTACGTCCCACGTTCATCGTACGTAGGAGTGAGCTTTTACATACATGTATGACCGTTATTACGCCGCTATGTGGGCAGCCATACTCCGTTTTCGGGGGCGTGGGGGGATGGGGTGGCGGGGGGCGTGCGCATGCTGGGAATGTTATCATTTCCATAACTCACTGGGCGCTGGCATGGATGACCTGATCTTTATCGTGTGTATTATGGTCTCCTTTGTAGAGAACTGACCACGGGGCAGAGAAGCATCGGCCGCCCACAGCTGAAATACAAAGACGTTTGCAAACGTGACATGAAGGCGCTTGAGATCAACACTGAGTCCTGGGAGGACCTTGCAGATGACCGCAACAGATGGAGAAGTACTCTCAAGAATCAGCTACGGACTGGTGAGGATAAACTGTCAGCTGCTGCAGCAGAAAAGTCGAGCTCGCAGAAAAGGGACGGCAGCCGACAGACCAGCATCAGCTTACACATGTGATCGCTGCGACAGAGACTGTCTCTCTCGCAGCGGTCTCTACAGTCACAGGCGACGCTGCTTGGTCCAAGCAGACAGCCCAATTAGACACTAGGTCGGATATACTCTATCCATGGTCAGCCATGACCGAAAGAGGCCTACTGGTTACTGATATGGTCTCGTGTAGTCTGTATGCACACAAAGGGAGAAAGGCACTCTCTCCGATATTCCTTCCTCCACGCAGGTGCGAATGGGTACTGCAGGGTACCTGACTTCGATTGGGGGTGGGGTGGTAAATGAAAACGGCGGAAGGAGAGGACTGGGTCCCGCCTTCCTATGCCGAGCCCTAGACTGACACAGCGAATCTCGATTCACTGGCCGAATGGTGTGAGATCTTTAACTCTCTCCATACGAACGGCGTTTCACCCCAATTACCATCATCAAAATATTGCAAGCGGAAGGCTCTTATACTGAAGAGGTGAAAGTTGACAAAGAATACCACAATTCTGACGACGGAAGCTAAAGGTTGGGTCATTCAGACACCCACTGGACATCCGAGGGGTCTGTGTAGAGGAGAAGAGAGGACTGGCCGTACTAAGTGAGTTAACCTTTTAAAATTTGAATGGTAGTCCAGCTCAATAAAATGAAATAGATAATACTTTTTATCGATCCACATGGAAATGCATTTGTGCAATCACGTGCTCGATATAGACACCTCCTTATCATCATCACTATCTGTGTCATCATAACTTACTCACGCCCAGTCGTTTACGAAGACAGTATCAGGGTGATCCTTTGAGTTAACTGAGTTTTAAATGGTGTCCTTGAAACGTATAACGCTGATTATTTTGCGCAGCACACACTTGAACAATAACGCTTGTTCATCATTAGGCCCATTTATCGCGTGTGCGCGTGATACTCAGTTGCTGATTTTGCCAGTAATTGTCTTTGTCTTCAGTTGTTGTAAGTGTGTGTGTGTGTGTGTGTGTGTGTGTGTGTGTGTGTGTGTGTGTGTGTGTGTGTGTGTGTGTGTGTGTCGTAGTGTGTATGCGTGTGTTGTAGTGTGGATGTGTGTGTTTGGTGTTTGGAGTTTGGTCTGTGTGTGTGTGTGTGTGTGTGTGTGTGTGTGCGCCCGCGCGCGCGCGTGTGTGTGTGTGTTTGTCTGTGTGTGTGTGTGTTTGTGTGCAGGATCGCGTGCACGCGGGAGCCGCGGTGAAAAATACGTGCAAATTTCTCAAGCGCGTACGTGGATGTGTGTTTGCGGGCAACGCGTGTACTTTTTTTTTTTTTCTTTTTTCTTTTTCGTACATTACCTTGACCTGCCCAGTACCATTCCGCTTCCTACCGTTGTCCATCTTCTGGAACTTTCAGCACGTGCTGATACACACCATCAACTTTATACCTCCCTTTCCCCCTCCACCATTCGTCTATCTCTCTCCTCTCTATCTGCACTAGCCATTCACACCCCCTTTCCTCCTCTGCACTTTGATCGCTCTTCCAGACCCCCATTCCCCAACCCCCCAAAACCTCCCTCATATCACCACTCCAAACTCTCCCCACCCCCTCTCTAGGCAATATATCTGATGGCAGTTCGTTCTCCTAAGGAATTCAACCAGCCAGCTTCAGAGGCGAGAAGACACAACAGGTTTGTCGCGTCCGACGCAAAGACACTGGTATCTCCGTTGTCTTCAGTCTACTGAACTGCTGTACTGCTATAATAATCCCCCCCCTCCCCTCCCCCGCCCCCCCACCCCCAACCTCCGATCCGCCCCCTACCCCTTATGTTCATGTTACTGTTTCCCCTTCGGGGGATGGATAAAAAAAGAAAGAAAAAAAAAGCAAAAAAGAAAAGAAAAAAAAAGCATTACCTCGCTTACTCTTTTATCCTCAGAAAATAGAATTCATTCATTCATTCTGTCATTCATTCTACCTGGTTATTATTCGAAGCACAGCGCGTTCAGCTCAAATTCAGAGATGCACACTGTATAAATGTTTAATTAGTAGTAGCAGCAGCAGCAGTAGTAGTAGTAGTAGTGGTAGTGGTAGTAGTAGTAGTATCAACAGCACCAGCAGTAGTCGTCGTCTTCGCCGTCATCTTTGTTGTAGTAGTAACAGCAGCAGCAGCAGCAGCGCCAGCAACAACAACAACATAATCATTATCTTCACTACCACCATCACCATCATCATCATCAGCAGCAGCAGCAGCAGCAGCAACAACAACAACACCATCATCATCATTAGCTCTGAGCAGCAGCAGCAGCAGTAGCAGTAGTAGTAGCAGGTCCACATGTGTAGGGGAGTATCTCCATACATTGACTTCACATCCTCGTGGGCTCCCAGTCTTGTCTGCCTTTTTATTGGTTTTTTTTTTAAAATAAATTTTTTAAAATTCTATATATTTTTTAATCGCCCTCTCCCTGGGGAAATGCAGCCTAATTTTCACATGGAGAAATCTGTTGTGACAAGAACAGGTTATTCATTCAATACAATACAATACAATACAATACAATACAATGCAATGCAATGCAATGCAATACAATACAATACAGTACAGCACAATGCAATGTAATACAATAAATACAATACAGTACAATTCAATACAATACAACACAACACAATACAATACAATACAATACAACACAATACAATACAGCACAACACAACACAACACAACACCACGTTATGTGGTTTCCATCTCGTTTTCAGGGAGGAAGGTGGCAGAATGGTTAAGACACCTATCTGCCAATACAGTGTCCGTGGTTCGAATCCCGCTCTCGCTCTTTCTCCCAAGAAAAGACTGATGAAAATCAAACTGAGCGTCTAGTCATCTGGATAAGACTGACGATAAACCGAGGCGCCGTCAGTGTGCAGAACACACTTTTGGGGCCCAAATTTGGAATTCTTTACCATCGTCCCTCAGAAATGCCCCTGATCTCCAGACCTTCAAGTCAGATCTGAAAAAGACACCTTTTCCGCAAACATTTCTGTACTCAGCACAATGGATAGTCCAAAGTATGTTCGCAACATGGAGTTTTAGGCTACAGGTATTTATTCTCACGTAATCCTGTTTTAGTGCAGTTGATATATTTAATGTGTCTGGGCGCGCACGTGTGTGTGTGTGTGTGTGTGTGTGTGTGTGTGTGTGTGTGTGTGTGTGTGTGTGTGTGTGTGTGTGTGTGTGTGTGTGTGTGTGTGTGCGAATGTGAGTGTGCGCGCGCATGTATGTGTGTGTCTAAAAATGTGTGTTTTTAAGGAATGTATTTCTTTTTAATCTAAGCATCATTTACTTGATATTTTTATTGATTGGTGGATCATGCTCTTTTTTTTTATTCATTCTGTGAACGCATTGGATTGAGCTGTTGTTTTATGTTATATTTATATCTGGCTCGATGATGTAAGGCGGTTGAGCAGCATTAGTACTGGATATCGCGCCGTAGAAAAGTTATGAATTATTATTATTATTATTATTATTTAGCGCACTGAAAGAAGAACCCATGGCAACAAGTGTTGACCTCTGGCAAAATTATGTAAGAGAAATCAACTGTGATAGATACACAAATATATCGGTATCCCCCCAAAAGTGAACCGCTTTTTGACAAGTATTCATATTTGACAAATTGATTAAAAATTTTCACACAGTAACCTTAGGGTATCATAAACAAGTCTGCAAAATATCTAAAAGTTCGGACGCAAATTATGACCCTGTAGTGCGTGTTTTAGCGATAAGTCTGTTTACAGTGACATGACTCCACCCCTTGCCTGGAAATTCCTTTACGATCCTTCTTCCACCCCAGCCTTTCTCCTTGAAACAGTTTTCAATGGTAACCTTATCGCTTTCACTCAAAGGCATGGCTGATCCTTCCAAACTGAAACTTTGGGCAGAACTGATTTTGGATACAGACGACAATAAAAAAAAAAAATCAATAAACTTGACACCCAGACAGGCTATTTTTAGACTGACACTGATTGACAGATGCCAACACCTGGCAGCTGGCATGAACATGATGAAGGTCACATTGCACAGCTCTGATATGGGGTTTTCTGACATGCTGTTTTGAATTTGACAATACTCGCATAATTCGCGTCCGAACTTTTAGATATTTTGCAGTCTTGTTAATAACATTCTAAGGTTACTGTGTGAAAATTTTCAATTAATTCGGTTTCTCTGTCACTGAGAATAATACTTGTCAAAAAGCAGTTCACTTTTTTTGGGGGGGACACCCGATATATGCATGCACTCAAAGCGCGCTGAGTTATGCTGCTGTCAAGCATTTCTCTAGCAGATGTGGTGTAGCGTATATGGATTCGTCCGACCGCAGTGACGCCTCCTTGAGAAAATGAAACTGAAACTGTAAGGAATCTGACAACAGGTGAGTGTGTGTGTGTGTGTGTGTGTGTGTGTGTGTGTGTGTGTGTGTGTGTGTGTGTGCGAGCGCGTGCGTGCGTGCGTGAAGGTGTCCATGTGCGTGTGTGTGTGTGCGTCTGTATGTGAAATGAAGAAATATAAAACTCAAATCATTCGTTTCTCGCTTTATTTGTGATTTTTTTTTCTCTGTGCTTTACTGATGCCATACATTGACACACGTGAAGTGTGCATGGACAATGATATCACAGGCGGAGTTTTTCACACACAAAATGCATACGATAATAATAATAATAATGTACATTTATATAGCGCCCTTTCTCCCTAAGAGCTCAGAGCGCTTTACATGAAAGAAAAATATTACAAGTTACATAAAACATTCATGACCACTCTCTCTCTAAAAACCCTTCCCCTCTCCCCACCCCCACACACATCTCCCCCTCCCACTCTACATACATTCAACGTGGTTGGTGTTGGAGAACAAGGAAGCTGAGAGTGCTTATAGATAGGTTTTTAAAAGATGAGTTTTTAGTGATGAACGAAAAGCAGAAATGGAATCACATGCACGGATATGATGAGGAAGGTTGTGAGAAGCAGCAAAGAAGAAAGAACGTTCACCATACGTGACAGAATATCGTGTCCCTAACACAACGATAGACCTTATCGGTAAGAACGTTGTTTTAACTGGCACAGAAGGAACATATCCCTTTAGTTTAAGTAAAAACAACGACAACAATGATGGTGACGGTAGTAGTAGTAGTAGAAGCAGTTATCACAATCGTATGATATGGAATATTGAGGGTTTCTCATCTAAATATTCTAAAAGTCCTACAATTATATGCTATTACAAGCAGTCAAAAACAGAAAAAAAAATGTATGTGCATCAAAATTACGAGACCTAGACGCACGTTTATGAATGAATGCACACCCATACACCCACACCCACACACCCACACACACACACCACAATGAGAACAAAAAGAGAAGAAAGAAGAAAAAGAAAGCAGTAATCTCATTGCATAGTGTTCCAATGTGCTGACACTGAACAACAAAGCAAAAGGAAAACAGACAAACAACAACAACAACAACAACAAAAAACAACAACAAAAAAACAAAACAAAACCGGAAGCAGCGATTTATCGTTCTTTGGCAACAAGGGCCTTCAATACTGGCGAAGAGCAGATAACTAGAGGACACAATGAGGTACCCTCCCCTTCATGTCTGTGGAAAAAGGAAGCAGCGATTTCTTTGGCAACACAGTTTTCAATACTGGCGAAGTGCAGATAAGTAGAGGAGACAATGAGATACCCCCCCCCCCCCCCCCGCCCCCTTCATGTCTGTGGAAAAAGGAAGCAGCGATTTCTTTGGCAACACAGTTTTCAATACTGGCGAAGTGCAGATAAGTAGAGGAGACAATGAGATACCCCCCCCCCCCCCCAACGCCCCCTTCATGTCTGTGGAAAAAGGAGGCAGCGATTTCTTTGGCAACACAGTTTTCAATACTGCCGAAGTGCAGATAAGTAGAGGAGACAATGATATACCCTCTCCCTTGTGAGCAGAGGAACCAGGATCCAAAGCACACACACACACACGCCTACTTGACACGAGAGGCCAATTTCCGCTTCCCTCCAGGCGACGTCATTCTCTTTTTACCAGGGGTGGGATCTAACCCCACCCCGCCCCCGGCCCCGCCTCCTGCACCACCACCACCACCACGTGACACAGAAGGTATGCCATTATTGGCCAGCTCCGCCCCACGTGACACCAGATGCCTGCTGTGATTGGCCGGCTGAGAATCCAACCCTCCTCCTCCTCCTCCTCCGCGCGAGGCGGGGTACTTGGAGTGCATGGACCTCAGGTCCCCAAGCGTGGACCTCATCTGGTTCCGGCTCCTGGGATCCCCCCTGGAGTTCTCCTCCCGGGTGACCTGCAAGGGTACGGAGGACAGCCCGGCCGGGTACATATCCAGCTGGGTGTCGGCCTCCACGACCACGCCCCCGGGAAGGGCGATGTGGTGTTGGTGGTAGGACCGGGCGGCACCCCCCCGGCGAGGGCTGGACGTCGTTCTTTGGGCCTTGATGGACGGGAAGGTGTGGGCGGGACGGGTGGAGAGCGGGGCCTCTGATGAGGTGGTCACCACGCCGGCCGGGAGGGCGTCCGTGGCGGACTGGAGTTCGATAATCTTGAGGGCTCGCTGGGCCTGGCTGGCTTCCTTGGTCTTGGTGGCTAAGGAGGACTCCAGGTTGGTGACCTTGACCCTCAGCTTGGACAGTTCTTCTTCCTGGGGGACAGAGAAAGAGAGAGGGAGAGAGAGGCGGGAGACAGAGAGAGAGAGGGGGGGGGAGCGGGCGGAGGGAGCATAGGTTATGTGATATTATTTTCGTGAGGAAAGTGGTTCGTTTTTGTAATTGTTATTTTTGTTGTTGTTGTTTTTGGAGGGAGGGGAGTGGGGTGTGTGGGTGGGGGATCGGGGAAGGGATGGTGGTGGTAGGGGTAGGGGAAAAGAGGGGCGGGGGGGTGGGGGGATATGGGGTTTGGGGTGTGGGGAGGGGGGGGCGGGGGGCGGGGGGTGATGTTGGTTGGTAGTTTTTCTTCCTGGCATGGGTGGTGGCATGATGGTGAAGAAGAGAAGGGTTGTGGTGGTGGTGGTCGTCGGTTTTTTTTTGTTTTTTTTTTTAGGGGGGCGGGGGTGGGGGGTGGGGTGCGTGGGGTGGGGTGGGGGGGAAGCGGTGTGGACAGTGCTAGATTTTGGAGGGACCTGGGTGACGTCAATGTGAAGAGATGAGCGGTGGTGGTGTTTTAGTTGTGTGTGTGTGTGTGTGTGTGTGTGTGTGTGTGTGTTGTGTTTTGTTGTAGTTTTTGGGAGGGTGGGTGGTGGGGGTGGTGGTGGGGGTGGTAAGGACAGGGCAATTTTTTTTTTGTTTTGTTTTTTTTCTTCCCCAGTTGGGGGGGGGGGAGGCGGAGGGGGGGGGGCAACGGGTGATGGTAGTGGTGACAATTCTTCAAGTCCTGAAAGGGGCTTCCCCCCCTGAATAATATTTCTTTCTTTTCTTTCCTCCCCGCCGTTCTGGCACGCACCCTCCCATTCTCCGACCCATTCCCCCCTTCCCCCCTCCACCACATGTTCCCTTCTCTTCCCTTCCCTCTAGTCCTTCCTCCACTCCTCAGTCACACACACACACAGAAACACACACACACACACAGAGAAACACACACACACACACACACACACAGAGAAACACACACACACACACACACACACACACTAACCCCCACCCCCCCACACACACACACACAACACCTCTTCCTCCCCCCCACCCCCACCACCTCCACACACACACACACAACACCTCTTCCTCCCCCCCACCCCCACCACCTCCCCACCCCCCACCCTCCCCCACCACCACACACACACACACACACACACCTTAATGACGATGGTGGTGTCCTTCTTCCTCAGGGAGGTCTTGACGTCCTGAAGCTGCTTCCTCATGACCGACATCATGGCATTCTGCCACACGGTGCCCGCCGTGGTCAGCCTACGCTCCTCCTCCTTCCTCGCCCTCCCCACCTCCTCCACCATCTGCTCCTGCCTCGCCACCTGAGATTCAACGATTCCAAGATTTTATTATTTCAATTTTTTTTTTTTTTTTCAAAATAACAGAATGAACATGACATCGTTGTTGTTTTTTTCTCCCCATAACCCAACCGAGAGCTGACATGTTTGTGTGTATTTGATCTTCTGCTTACGTATACGTACGAAGAGGGTTCAGGGCACAAGCAGGTCTGTACATATGTTGACCTGGGATATTGGAAAAATCTCCACCTTTTACCCACCAGACGCCGCTACCGAGAATCGAACCCGGGACCCTCAGATTGAAAGTCCAACGCTTTGACCACTCGGTTACTGCGCTCGTCGATCCATTTCGAATAACAATACTCGAGGATTACGTGGGATCAATCTGTTTCGAATTACAATACTCGAGGATTACGTGGGATCAATCTGTTTCGAATTACAATACTCAAAGATTACGTAGCATCAATCTATTTCGAATTACAATACTCAAAGATTACGCGGCATCAATCTGTTTCAAATACCAATAATCGAAGATTACGAGCACCAATCTATTTCAAATTACAATACTTGAAAATTAAGCGGTATCAATCTATTTCAAATTACAATATTCTAAGATTACGTGACAGCAATCTATTTCGACATTCTAAGCATCAATCTATTTCAAATAACAATATAAAAGATTACATGCCATCAACATAAATCGAATTACACTACTCGAAGATTGCGTGGCATCAATTTGTTTCGAATTACAATACTCAAAGATTACGTGGGATCAATCTATTTCGAATTACAATACTCAAAGATTACGTGGGATCAATCTATTTCGAATTACAATACTCGAGGATTACGTGGGATCAATCTATTTCGGCATTCTAAGCATCAATCTATTTCAAATAACAATACTCGAAGATTACGAGCACCAATCTATTTCGAATTACGATACTTGAAAATTAAGTGGTATCGATCTATTTCAAATTACAATATTTTAAGATTATGTGGCTTCAATGTATTTCGATTTACAATATTCAAAGATTACATGGCATCAATCTAATTGGATTTGCAATACAGAAGATTACATGGCATCAATATAAATCGAATTACACTACTCGAAGATTATGTGGCGTCAATCTAATTCGAAGTACAATACTCGAAGATTTACAAGGCAGCAATCTAATTCGAATTACAATACTTGAAAATTAAGCGGAATCAATCTATTTCGAATTACAATACTCAAAGATTACGTGGGATCAATCTATTTCGAATTACAATACTCAAAGATTACGTGGGATCAATCTATTTCGACTTACAATACTCGAGGATTACGTGGGATCAATCTATTTCGAATTACAATACTCAAAGATTACGGGGGATCAATCTATTTCGAATTACAATACTCAAAGATTACGTGGCATCAATCTATTTCGAATTACAATACTCAAAGATTACGTAGCATCAATCTATTTCGAATTACAATACTCAAAGATTACGTGGGATCAATCTATTTCGAATTACAATACTCAAAGATTACGTGGGATCAATCTATTTCGAATTACAATACTCAAGGATTACGCGTGATCAATCTATTTCGAATTACAATACTCAAAGATTACGTGGGATCAATCTGTTTCGAATTACAATACTCAAAGATTACGTGGCATCAATCTATTTTGACATTCTAAGCATCAATCTATTTCAAATAACAATACTCGGAGATTACGAGCACCAATCTATTTCGAATTACGATACTTGAAAATTAAGTGGTATCGATCTATTTCAAATTACAATATTTTAAGATTATGTGGCTTCAATGTATTTCGAATTACAATATTCAAAGATTACATGGCATCAATCTAATTGGATTTGCAATACAGAAGATTACATGGCATCAATATAAATCGAATTACACTACTCGAAGATTATGTGGCGTCAATCTAATTCGAAGTACAATACTCGAAGATTTACAAGGCAGCAATCTAATTCGAATTACAATACTTGAAAATTAAGCGGTATCAATCTATTTCAAATTACAATATTCGAGGATTACGTGGCATTAATCTATTTCGAATTACAATACTCAAAGATTACGTGGGATCAATCTATTTCGAATTACAATACTCAAAGATTACGTGGGATCAATCTATTTCGGCATTCTAAGCATCAATCTATTTCAAATAACAATACTCGAAGATTACGAGCACCAATCTATTTCGAATTACGATACTTGAAAATTAAGTGGTATCGATCTATTTCAAATTACAATATTTTAAGATTATGTGGCTTCAATGTATTTCGATTTACGATATTCAAAGATTACATGGCATCAATCTAATTGGATTTGCAATACAGAAGATTACATGGCATCAATATAAATCGAATTACACTACTCGAAGATTATGTGGCGTCAATCTAATTCGAAGTACAATACTCGAAGATTTACAAGGCAGCAATCTAATTCGAATTACAATACTTGAAAATTAAGCGGTATCAATCTATTTCAAATTACAATATTCGAGGATTATGCGGGATCAATCTATTTCGAATTACAATACTCGAGGATTACGCGGGATCAATCTATTTCGAATTACAATATTCGAGGATTACGTGGGATCAATCTATTTCGAATTACAATACTCAAAGATTACGTAGCATCAATCTATTTCGAATTACAATACTCAAAGATTACGTGGCATCAATCTGTTTCAAATACCAATAATCGAAGATTACGTGCACCAATCTATTTCAAATTACAATACTTGAAAATTAAGCGGTATCAATCTATTTCAAATTACAATATTCTAAGATTACGTGACATCAATCTATTTCGACATTCTAAGCATCAATCTATTTCAAATAACAATATAAAAGATTACATGCCATCAACATAAATCGAATTACACTACTCGAAGATTGCGTGGCATCAATCTGTTTCGAATTACAATACTCAAAGATTACATGGCATCAATCTATTTCGAATTACAATACTCAAGGATTACATGGGATCAATCTATTTCGAATTACAATACTCGAGGATTACGCGTGATCAATCTATTTCGAATTACAATACTCAAAGATTACGTGGAATCGATCTATTTTGGCATTCTAAGCATCAATCTATTTCAAATAACAATACTCGAAGATTACGAGCACCAATCTATTTCAAATTATGATGCTTGAAAATTAAGTGGCATCGATCTGTTTCAAATTACAATATTTTAAGATTATGTGGCTTCAATGTATTTCAATTTAGAATATTCAAAGATTACATGGCATCAATCTATTTCGAATTGCAATACAGAAGATTACATAGCATCAATATAAATCGAATTACACTACTCGAAGATTATGTGGCGTCAATCTAATTCGAAGTACAATACTCGAAGATTTACAAGGCAGCAATCTAATTCGAATTACAATACTTGAAAATTAAGCGGTATCAATCTATTTCAAATTACAATATTCGAGGATTATGCGGGATCAATCTATTTCGAATTACAATACTCGAGGATTACGCGGGATCAATCTATTTCGAATTACAATATTCGAGGATTACGTGGGATCAATCTATTTCGAATTACAATACTCAAAGATTACGTAGCATCAATCTATTTCGAATTACAATACTCAAAGATTACGTGGCATCAATCTGTTTCAAATACCAATAATCGAAGATTACGTGCACCAATCTATTTCAAATTACAATACTTGAAAATTAAGCGGTATCAATCTATTTCAAATTACAATATTCTAAGATTACGTGACATCAATCTATTTCGACATTCTAAGCATCAATCTATTTCAAATAACAATATAAAAGATTACATGCCATCAACATAAATCGAATTACACTACTCGAAGATTGCGTGGCATCAATCTGTTTCGAATTACAATACTCAAAGATTACATGGCATCAATCTATTTCGAATTACAATACTCAAGGATTACATGGGATCAATCTATTTCGAATTACAATACTCGAGGATTACGCGTGATCAATCTATTTCGAATTACAATACTCAAAGATTACGTGGAATCGATCTATTTTGGCATTCTAAGCATCAATCTATTTCAAATAACAATACTCGAAGATTACGAGCACCAATCTATTTCAAATTATGATGCTTGAAAATTAAGTGGTATCGATCTATTTCAAATTACAACATTTTAAGATTATGTGGCTTCAATGTATTTCAATTTACAATATTCAAAGATTACATGGCATCAATCTAATTGGATTTGCAATACAGAAGATTACATGGCATCAATATAAATCGAATTACACTACTCGAAGATTACGTGGCATCAACATAAATCGAATTACACTACTCGAAGATTGCGTGGCATCAATCTGTTTCGAATTATAACATTCGAAGATTATGTGGCGTCAATGTAATTCGAAGTACAATACTCGAAGATTTACAAGGCACCAATCTAATTCGTATTACAATACTCGAAAATTATGTGGCATCAATCCTTTTCGAATTACAAGATTCTAAGATTACGTGGCATCAATCTATTTGAAATGAAAATACTCGAAGGTTACATGGCATCAATCTAATTCGAATTACAACATTCCAAAATTAAGCTGTGTCAATCTGTTTTGAATTACAATATTCCGAAGGTTATGTGGCATCAAACTGTTCAGAAATACAATACTTGAAAATTACGTGGCATCAATCTTATTCGAATTACAATACTCGAAGATAAAGTAATACCAATCCTTTTCGAATTACCTCATTTTCAAGCCACAATACTCGAAGGTTATGTGGCATCAATCTGTTCAGAAATACAATACTTGAAAATTACGTGGCATCAGTCTTATTCGAATTACAATACTCGAAGATAAATTAACACCAATCCTTTTCAAAGAAAATTACGTGGCATCAATCTTTTTCGAATTACAATACTCGAAGATAAATTAATACCAATCCATCTCGAAGAAAATTACGTGGCATCAGTCTTATTCGATTTACAATACTCGAAGATAAATTAATACCAATCCTTTTCGAATTACCTCCTTTTCAAGCCTCCCGATCTCCCCTTCCTTCTCTTGCGCGAAGTCCTGGAAAGACTTCAGAACAGTGACGTCATCGGCAGAGGAAGGGCGCGGGTAGCCCATCTTGCCGAGGATAGCGAAGCATTCTTCAGTGAGTTTCTGGTACTTGGTTTGCAGGACTTGCAGCTTCTGGTACTCGGTGGTGAAGAGTTTGACGTCCTCTGGAAGGAAGTGGTAAGCGTTCTCGGCGAGTTTCATCAGGTCTCGCTCGTTCTCGCGCGGGGTGAGCTTGAGGGCGGCGTTGAGGGTGTCCCGGATGGATATGAGGGTCTGCTCGGCCGTTTTGAGGCGCTGGGAGAGGCGCTGCGCCATGTTGTCGTTGGCCTGTGGTACGATTTAAATTTAAAATTTTTTTTTTATGGGGATGTGAAAGTTCGTTGCTAGCTAGTGGTGAGTTTAACCCTTTCACCGCCAAGCTCGTATTTATGCACAAGCTAGGTAGAGGACACATGTCACTGAAGGGTGACCAGATCATGGGTCTGTTATCCTTGAACTTACTGTTCTTAATGTTCGGTGGTTGGATAAGCCATATTTTCTAAACATCGCAGGGGGAAATCCCCAACTATTCCTAACCATTGTCTTTTCTGTGTTTATAACACTAGGGAATTTTGTACTCTAAATTGACTGGCTGTGAAAGGGTTAACGACTTACTTGCAATTCGCCCTCAACCCTTCCACTGCCAAACTCCCATATTTTATGCACAAGCTAGGTAGAGGACCCATGTCACTGATGGGTGACCATATCATAGGTCTGTTATCCTTGAACTTACTGTTGTTAATGTTCCGTGGTAGGATAGGCCATATTTTCTAAACATCGCAGGGGGAAATCCCCAGCTTTTCCTAACCATTGTCTTTTCTGTGTTTATACCACAAGGGAATTTTGTACTCTAAATTGACTGGCGGTGAAAGGGTTAACGACTTTCTGGCAATTCGCCCTTAACCCTTTCACTGCCAAACTCCCATATTTTATGCACAAGCTAGGTAGAGGACACATGTCACTGAAGGGTGACCAGATCATGGGTCTGTTATCCTTGAACTTACTGTTCTTAATGTTCCGTGGTTGGATAAGCCATAATTATTTTCTATACATCGCAGGAGGAATCTCTAGCTATTCTTAGACATCGTCTTTGCTGTTTATAGTGTCTGTGTTTATACAAGGGAATTTTGCAACTCTAAATTGACTGGCAGTGAAAGGGTTAATTAAGGTCAAGGTGTTTGGGGTTGTGGTCTGTTCCGTGAGGAGTGGTGCGGTCGAGGCGTCGGTCCTGTGTTTGTTGCTGTTCTTTTGTTGTTGTTGAGGTATACCTGGGGATGTGATTGGAATGGGTGTGGGTTTGGGTGTGGGAGTGGGTGTGGGAGTGGTGTGAGTGTGGGTGTGAGTGTGGGTGTGGGTGTGAGTGTGGGTGTGGGTGTGGGTGTGAGTGTGGGTGTGGGTGTGGGTGTGTGGGTGGGTGTGAGTGTGGATGAGAGTGAGAGCGCACGTGAAGAAGTCTTCATTTTTATGTCTTTCCAGTCTTGGTGGTGATGTACGTAGATATATGTAAAGACACACACACACACACACACACACACACACACACACACACACACACACACACACACACACACACTCACACACACACACACACACTCACGCACACACACATATATACACACACAAACTTATTCACACACTTATGCGCTCGCACGCATACACACACGCACGCACACACACACACACACACACACACACACACACACACACACACACACACACACAAAGATGAATTCACTCACGCACGTACGCATGCGTCACACGCACGCACACATACTTATGAACTAAGGGCCGCAGTTGTGCGCGCGCACGTACACACACACATACCATACACATGAAATTACACACACACACACACACACACACACACACACACACACACACATCCATGCGCATGAGCTGACTCAGGCATGCACACACAGACACACAGACACAGTCCCACATCCACACACCCATCAGTCAGTGTCCACCCTCCCCTGCCCCCCCCCAGCCCCCCCCCCCCCCAGCCCCCCAGCCCAGTACCTTCTTAACACCTACTCGCTCCCCCCTGTCGCCAACGAACCCACCCTCAACGACACACATACACATGATGGCCTAGAGGTAACGCGTCCGCCTAGGAAGCGAGAGAATCTGAGCGCGCTGGTTCGAATCACGGCTCACCCGCCGATATTCCCCCCCCCCTCCCTTCCCCTCCACTAGACCTTGAGTGGCGGTCTGGACGCTAGTCATTCGGATGAAACGATAAACCGAGGTCCCGTGTGCAGCCTGCACTTAGCGCACGTAAAAGAACCCACGGCAACAAAAGGATTGTTCCTGGGCAAAATTCTGTGGAAAAAATCCACTTCGAAAGGAAAAACAAAATAAAAATGCACGCAGGAAAAAATACTAAAAAAAAAAAAAAGAAAAAAAGGTGGCGCTCTTGTGTAGCGACGCGCTCTCCCTGGGGAGAGCAGCCCAATTTCACACAGAGAAATCTGTTATGATAAAAAAGGAATACAAACACACACACACACACACACACACACACACACACACACACACACACACACACAAACAGACAGACACAAACACAGACACAGACAAAGACACAAAGACACACAAATCAGGTGTCTCCACTCACCACGCTGAATTTCACTTGCGTGTCCATCTGTCCCTTCATCAGCTGCTGTATTCGGCTGGAGTTGTCTGTCACGGCCCGTAACTCTGCCTTCACAGCCATAGTTTCCTCCCTTGCCATTTGGGCGACACGCTCTGCCTCAAGGACCTGTCAGCCAGAACATGAATGAACGACTGACTGAATGACTGAATGACTGACTGACTGACAGACTGACTGACTGAACGATTGACTGAATGACTGACTGAATGACTGACTGACTGACTGACTGACTGACTGACTGAATGAATGAATGACTGAATGAATGAATGAATGAATGAATGAATGAATGACAGACTGACTGACTGACTGACTGAATGAATGACTGAATGACTGACTGAATGACTGACTGAATGAATGAATGAATGAATGAATGACAGACTGACTGACTGACTGACTGACTGACTGACTGACTGACTGAATGAATGACTGACTGACTGAATGACTGAATGACTGACTGACTGATAGTATCATAGTATCAGTAGCTCAAGGAGGCGTCACTGCGTTCGGTCAAATCCATGCACTCTACACCACATCTGCCAAGCAGATGCCTGACCAGCAGCGTAACCCTAAGCGCTTAGTCAGGCCTAGAGAAAAAAATAATAAATAGATTAAAAAAAAAAATATATATACATATATATCTAAGTTTAAACCCTTTTTTAAAGAAAAAAAATGAATACATAAAATTACTACTACTAATACTAATATTTATAAGGCGCAAAATCTTGAAGTCAACTCTAAGCGGAAAAAAAGAAGAAGAAGAAGAAGAAGAAAAAAAGAAAAAAAAAGAATAAGCAAGTGAATCAGTTTCAGTTTCTCAAGGAGACGTCACTGTGTTCGGACAAATCCACATACGCTACACCACATCTGCTAGGCAGACAGACGCCTTCCAGCAGCATAACACACGGAGCGCTTAGTCAGGCCTGGAGTGCATGATTGTATACTTTCTTCTTCTTCTTTCCGTTACACGACCAACATCGACTTGCCGATGACTCTGTCGTGGTTCATGCACTGATGCTGGGTATTTTCGTGTCTCCATAACCCAACCGATCACTGACATGGGTTACAGGATCTTTAACGTGCGTATTTGATCTTCTGCGTGCTTATACACACGAAGGGGGTTCAGGCACTAAGCAGGTCTGCACATATGTTGACCTGGGAGATCGGAAAAATCTCCACCCTTTACCCACCAGGCGCCGTTACCGTGATTCGAACCCGGGACCCTCAGATTGAAAGTCCAATGCTTTAACCACTCGGCTATTGCGCCCTTTGTGTACCTATCAGTGGATTTCTTTTTCTAGAACAGACAACACTCTTTGTGCCATGACTTCTTTTTCAGTGCGCCAAGTGCAGTGCTGCACAACACGGGACCTCGGTTTATCGTCTCATGTGAAAGACTAGACGCTCAGTTTGATTTTCCAGTCAAACTTGGGACGGAGAGGGCGAGAGCCGAGCGGGATTCGAACCCACACCCTCACGGACTCTCAGTATTGGCAGCTGAGCGTCTTAACCATTCTGCTACCTTCGTCGTCAGATGAAAATTCGATGAATGAATGAATGAATGAATGAATAAGTAAATGATAATATGTGAATGACTGAATGAATGAATTTGTGAGTGGATGAATGAATAAGCGAGATTCGAACTGGGGACCCTCAGATTAAAAGTCCAACGCTTTAACCACTCGGCTGTTGCGCCCGTCGAACTTACCTGTTTCTGGTGTGGGTTTTTTTTCATAAAATTTTTTATTTTTTATTATCTCTTGCTGAACCTTCTTTACCAACGAACAATGTCACTCATATTACCTCTTTCTGTTTATCTCACTCTCTCTCTCTCTCTCTCTCTCTCTCTCTCTCTCTCTCTCTCTCTAACCTCCTTTACCAACGTACAAAGTCACTTACCTGTTTCTGTTTGTTCTTGATCTCTTGCTGAACCTCGTTTACCAACGAACAATGTCACCCATATCACCTGTTTCTATACATATATATATATATATATATATATATATATATATATATATATACATTAGTTTACATTTGGGCCAACAGCAAAGTGAAAGCTGTATTATCAATGGTTTCTCCAGTCGATGGGAAATCATTTTAAGCTTTGTCTTTTGTGAAGGACTATGACTCTCAAACGAGGAGGCAAAATTGCACTGGTTCTTTGTGCTGCAGCCTTCAGTTGGCCTTTGGGAACCATCCCAACGCCGACTGTCCTAAAACCTTCTTGGCCGAGAGAGTGGGGATGTAACTTGGGCAAGACACTCTCCACTATAATCAAATTCTAGCCCAAATAGTCGGAACAGCAGTTGCCTCCTCTGCTGTTCTGATGGTCATAGTCGGACACGACTGACTATCATACATATATATTCTTCCCCCCCGCCCCCCCCCCCCCCCCCGCCCCCCTAACCTCCTTTACCAACGAACAATGTCACTCACCTGTTTCTGTTTGCTTTTGACGTCCTGTTGGTAGCGGTAGGCTTGTTCCACCTGTTCCATCTTGGAGACCAGCGCCTTGTCCTTGTCCTTGGTGTTCCAGTGCCACGTATGGGTCAGCACGCACTCCTGGATCTGTCCCACGCACACACGGACACGGAAACAGAGACACACGGACACGCAAACACACAAACACAGACGCATACGCACTCGCGCCCGCGTGAGAGCACCCACAGACACAGACGCAGATACAGACACAAACACACACGCACACACACACACACACACACACACACACACACACACACACACAAACGCACACACACACGCACACACGCACACACCTGAATATAAGAAAATATGTTTGTGAGACAGACAAACATGGAGACTCTAAGACCAACCAGTCTCAGATGGAGTTTGAATAAACAAACAGACAGACAGACACAGAAACCGGAGAGGTATGCGGGTGGACAGACGAATGATGGATGCCTGCCAGCAGCATAAGATAACGCGCAAGTCAGGCCTTGAGTGTATGCATATATATCAATTTGTGTACCTATCAAAATGGATTTCTTTCACAGAATTTTACCAGACAACACTTTTGTTGCCATGGGTTCTTTATCAGTGAGCCAAGTGCGTGCTGCACAACACAGGACCTCGCTTTACCGTCTCATCCGAATGACTAGACGCTCAGTTTGATTTTTGTAGTCAGTCAAACTTTGGAGAAAGCCAGGCGAGAGCGGGATTCGAACCCAGGCCCTAACGGACACTGTACTGACTGATTGATATGGATACTAATATAGCGCCTGTCCTCGGTCGGAGACCAAGCTCTAAGTGCTTTACAAACACTGGGTCATTTGATGATATGGATACTAATATAGCGCCTATCCTCGGTCGAAGACCAAGCTCTAAGCGCTTTACAAACACGGGGTCATTTGATGATATGGATACTTATATAGCGCCTATCCTCGGTCGAAAACCAAGCTCTAAGTGCTTTACAAACATGGGGTCATTTGATGATATGGGTACTAATATAGCGCCTATCCTCGGTCGAAGACCAAGCTCTAAGCGCTTTACAAACACGGGGTCATTTGATGATATGGATACTTATATAGCGCCTATCCTCGGTCGGAGACCAAGCTCTAAGTGCTTTACAAACACGGGATCATTTGATGATATGGATACTTATATAGCGCCTATCCTCGGCCGGAGACCAAGCTCAAAGAGCTTTACAAACACGGAGTCATTTACACAACAGGCTGCCTACCTGGGTAGAGCCGACTGACGACTGCCATCGGGCGCTCATCATTCCTTTCCTGTGTCATTCAATCAGATTTCAGGCACGCACCCATACACACTCAGACAAACATGTAACATTTTACGTGTATGACCGGTATTTTTTATTTTATTTACTCCACCATGTAGGCAGCCATACTCCGTTTTCGGGGGTGTGCATGCTGGGTATGTTCTTGTTTCCATAACCCACCGAACGCTGACATGGATTACAGGACCTTTAACTCTCTCCATACGAACGGCGAAAGAGACGACGTTAACAGCGTTTCACCCCAATTACCATCATCAAACTATTGCAGGCGGAAGGCTCTTATACTGAAGAGGTGAATGTTGACAAAGAATACCACAATTCTGACGACGGAAGCTAAAGGTTGGGTCATTCAGACACCCACTGGACATCCGAGGGGTCTGTGGAGAGGAGAAGAGAGGACTGGCCGTACTGAGTGAGTTAACGTGCGTATTTGATCTTCTGCGTGCGTATATACACGAAGGGGGTTCAGGCACTAAGCAGTTCTGCACATATGTTGACCTGGTAGATAGGAAAATTCTCCACCCTTTACCCACCAGGCGCCACCGAGATTTGAACCCGGGACCCTCAGATTGAAAGTCCAAACGCTTTGTATTGGCAGAAGAACGCCTTCCATCTCCCCGGTGCAGCATTTGACTGTCCCTGAACACAGGGTCCTTCACAGAGTTGGACGGTGGCCCAGTGGTAACGCGTCCGCCAACTGAGGAAGCGACAGAATCTCAGCGTGCGGGTTCGAATCCCCCACTCGCCAAGTATTTTTTTCTCCCCCTCCACTGACTAAACTTGAGTGGTGTTCCAGACGCTAGTCTTTTGGATGAGACAATAGATCGAAGTGGAGTGATGGCCTAGAGGTAATGCGTCCGCCTATAGGAAGCGAGAGAATCTGAGCGCGCTGGTTCGAATCACAGCTCAGCCGCCGATATTTTCTCCCCCTCCACCAGACCTTGAGTGGTAGTCTGGACGCTAGTCATTCGGATGAGACGATAAATCGAGGTCCCGTGTGCAGTATGCACTTAGCGCACGTAAAAGAACCCACGGCAATAAAAGGGTTGTTCCTGGCAATTTTTTTTGTAGAAAAATCCTCTTCGATAGGAAAAAGCAAATAAAACTGCACGGAAGAAAAAAATACAAGTGGTGCTGTAGTATAGCGACGCGCTCTCTCTGGGGAGAGCAGCCCAAATTTCACACAGAGAAATCTGCTGTGATAAAAAGAAATACAAATACAAAACTTCCTGTATTTGGTATGCGCTTAACGTACGTAAAAGAATCCACGGCAATAAAAGAGTTGTCCTTGGCAAGGTTGTGCATATAAAAAATCTCCAAATACCTTGAAACAAATACACCTGCAAATGTGTGTCTTTATGTTTTACATTTATTTGCTTATTTATCATCATTGTTGTCTTATTTATTTATTCATTATTATTTTTATTTTATTATTATTATTATTATTACTACCTTTTTATATTATAATTATTATTTATTTATTTATGTAAGCTTATCTATCATTTATTCACCTTTCTTTCTTTCTTTTTTTTCTCAAGGCCTGACTAAGCGCGTTGGGTTACGCTGCTGGTCAGGCATCTGCTTGGCAGATGTGGTGTAACGTATATGGATTTGTCCGAAAGCAGTGACGCCTCCTTGAGCTACTGGAACTAAAACTGAAAACTTGCAAATAGAGAAGAAACCCCCCCCCCCCAACAAAACCAATAAAGAGTGTCGCTGGACTGTAGCGACGCGCTCTTCGCGGGGAGAGCAGCCCAATTTGCGGACAGCGAAATTGGTTGTGACAAAAAGGTAATACAATACGATACGATACGACACGACACGATACGATACGATACGATACAACGCAACGCAATGCAATGCAATGCAATACGATACAACGCAACGCAACGCAATGCAATACGATACAACGCAATGCAACGCAACGCAACGCAATGCAATGCAATACGATACGATACGATGCAATGCAATACGATACAACGTAATGCAATGCAATGCAACGCAACGCAATGCACTACGATACAATGCAATGCAACGCAACGCAATGCACTACGATACAACGCAACGCAATGCAATGCAATACGATACAACGCAATGCAATGCAACGCAACGCAATGCACTACGATACAATGCAATGCAACGCAACGCAATGCACTACGATACAACGCAACGCAATGCACTACGATACAATGCAATGCAACGCAACGCAATGCAATACGATACAACGTAATGCAATGCAACGCAATGCACTACGATACAACGCAATACAATGCAACGCAACGCAATGCAATACGATACAACGTAATGCAATGCAACGCAACGCAATGTAATACGATACAACGCAACGCAATGCAATGCAACGCAATGCAACACGATACAACGCAACGTAATGCAATGCAATGCAACGCGACACGACACAGTACAACACAATACAACACAACACAGACAGTCATGCATATACACACAGCAGGTCCAACCACCTTTTCCAACATGTAGGCCTCAACGGCGTTTCTCTCCGTGTCTTTCAGGGTGTGAGTCAGAAACGGCAGACGTTCAAACAAGTCATCCACGTTAAGAGGGTGCTGGCTCACATCTGTAAAAAAAAAAAAAAGAAAAAAAAAAAGAACACACACACACACACACACACACACACACACACACACAAACTGACATCACAGCACTGTAAATGAATAGATAGATAAGTAGATAGATAAACAGATGAATTTAAAAAACCTCCTCAGAAAGGTGTGTAAACCATTTCAGGCTGCTAGTTCACGTCTGTAAAACAACGTCAAATTACTCTATATAAAAACAACAAACACTACCACCACCACCAACAACAAAAACCCTTCCTCGGAAAGGTGTGTAAAGCACGTCAG